>NC_091094.1:15571153-15875192 GCF_024713975.1 Paralichthys olivaceus
TTTAATGAATGTTGAAGAATGTGTATAATACTTATAAGAGTATAATTTGAAGCTGCTGGTTAAAAACCCACTGATCTTGTGATGTTTTTCATTTGAACCCCTCAGGTGTGTTGGGTGCTTGGATGCTCTGTAAGTGTAGGTTTGACATTGACAATGATTTCAAAGATGTTTGACTGTGACAGAACGTGATGTTTCCTGTATTTGATTCAAAACCAAAAACAATTGATATATATATATTTATATCAAACAATGATACAACCCCCTGGATCCGTTATCACTGTCTCCTGAATGCTTCCCGTGAACACTGCACTTGAACTGGACTTGAGGAGAAGGAGCTGTTAGCTGGCAGATGTGTGGAAGTTAGCAAACGTTCACTTACGTGTCGAGTCTGATTTTCTTCAGAGCCACAGTTTCCCCGGTGACTTTGTTCTTGGCTTTGTAAACCACTCCATACGTCCCCTCTCCGATCTTCTCCACCTTCTGAAACGTCTCCATGTCCGGGTCACTTTGTTCCGCCGGTTAGCAACACTGCTCTTTGTGCGGGAGCTAACAGCCGCTCGGTGGCTAATGGGGAGACGACCGTTTACGAGCAGTGTGGACGGACATGCAACGAGCCGCTCCTACGGGGCTGCTGAGCGGGCTCCGGACTCACCGACAGCCCGGGGACGGAGCTCCGGGTGAGGGTAAACCTGCTCGGGTCAGACTGTATGAAGGTTCATTAGTTCGCCTGGTTATTGAAGCATATGTCAGGGTGGGGATTAGCACGGCGGCTGCCCCTCCATGGAAAACACTGAACCACTGTAACGTTTCCCGCGTTAGCCCGGGGGGCGTTTGTTTTCCCGCTCAATACACACCGTCTACCGAAGGCGGGCGGGATCTCTGAGCATGTCACTCCAGCATCTCCCAGCGTCCTCTGGGAGAGGAGTGCTGTGATCGAGTGACAACAGGGAGTGAGAGTGTTTTAAAAATGCACCGCCCGCTGTGCTTCAACCCCTGTGTTCATGGCGATGGCTGCAAGTGGGGAGGCGATCAATGTCGGGATGAGCAACGTACACAAAACGAGCAGCCCCCAGAAGTCATATGGTCAGACGACGATGACGTGTTACGTACTCAACGTCGGTTGTGTCTTTTGTTACTGACATGACAAGAAGACAAAGAATACACACACTCTACACACACTCTACACACACTCTACACACACTCTACACACAGTGATCTTCCTCCAGGCTTGGAAACAAAGATGGGAAAGTGTTTTTATTTTAATTAAATAACTTCAGATAATTAAGACTGGATCCACAAGGTTTTCACAAAAAAGCAGCACCAACATACTGTGTAATGTTGTAATGACAATAAGTTTGTCAATCAATCTGAAGGGATCTACTATAAAATGCAAACTTATGAATCTCATGTTTACGCTGTATTTATTATTTCTATTCCATTTATATTTAAGAAAAATAGTGATTATAATCATGTTATATTGCAACTATTACTCCACCTGTTCCCTGTTTTTCCCTGTTATGGGACTAAAAAGGATTATTTTGTCTTATCTTATCTTATCTTGTCTTTGCTTATCTTGTGATCACTCTTTCGGCTGAAAAACAATAAATAGCTGATGGAAATGTCTTTAGCAATATTATGTAGAAAGAAATAACAATGAACTAACACAAGAATTAAGCAACACTGTATAAAATAAAGACAAAAAATATCAACGTCTCGTAGTTTTAAAAACCAAAATTCAAATGTGAAATCACTGCAGGAAAGGGGCCCTCCATCAGTTCACTACTGGAGAGGATGAATGGCTCCCTCTAGTGAAAGAAAATGTAACAGTTGCTGTGTAGAAGTGAGGTTTCTAATATTTTTCTGTCACGTCTCCAGTGTGGAAACTAAAAATGTTGTCATGTTGACACATTCCAAAACAAGCCATATTCATAGATTTAAAAAGAAAACACCTGCCTGTAAGAAGTTAAAACAATAACCTTAACCTCCAGACCCCACAACACCACCACTGCCCTGAAGTGCCTTTGTGTGCCTCCAGAGGAACATCCAGATTATCCAGTTACAGGACCCAGAGAAACAAATGAGCTGCTGAGGCCCAATAAAGCTCCTGTTTCCCCATTTTGTGCAACATGTAACAAAGGTGCCCAGCAGGACTCCAGCCGGTGGCATAGTAGTTATATGACGCCGCCTACGCCTCGATCATGTAAATCAACAGGTCACAGGGGGGCTTAGGTGAATAGGGTTGTTGTGGGTCAGCATTTAGGAATGGCTACATCTAGTCTCCAGACATGGAAGCATTCATACCAATACTGCACATGACCACTGCCCAGAGGCCTGTCTCCACCCAGCATTTCTAAGTAAGGTCTCTGTCTACCTCGAAGAAATTTCTTCTTGTTGAGAAATAAGAACAAGATCAAATGCTACTGGAGCTAGATGACAGCGCGGTTTCTTATTGGTTTTCTATTTTTCTGTGAAAGGGATGCCTGTCAATATTCTTTCTGGCTACAAATACATGTCTAACAGAGTATGCTACTCACAGATTTAGAATAATCTGTGTGACCTTTGCTAATCTGGACACAGCCAGCCTCTGTCAGATTTACACCAGAAATGTGTCCTGATGAAAGTAGTGAAAGATTTCTGTTGCCCCAGTTCTGAGTGTTGCATTTGTGTTCATGAGGAGATCAAATGAAGGAATTAGGATCACTGGCAAAAATTAGTGAAGTTTGTTTAAACCTTGTGAATCCATTGAGCAGCTGTATTCATGAACTGATTTGACTGTCTGGTCTGATCTTTAGCTGGAGTTTTACAAACCAGATGGTCTTATCGATCGAACTTTTGATCAATTATAAAACACAATCGTCAATTTGTGTCAGTTAGTGTTGGAAAAGCGAAAGCGTGTGTGAGCATGTATGACTGTCGGGGAGGTCGGGGGGGGGCTTTGTGGTGTTACATAATTTTGAAAGCGCTTCAAATTAACTGGGGCTGATCATTGCTTTGCCTTTTTATTCATTTATTGTGGCTATTCCATCGTGGTTAAATATTCTAGTTTAATAACTGCAAATAGCCTTAAAAATGAAAATCTGTCTGACATACAGCTCTTCAAATTTCAAGAAATTCACTTAACAGCTCAAACATTGCCATTAATCTGTTATACAGTGGAGCCTAGTGAAGAGAGAAGGTAACGGCTGACTGTTTGTGGTATGTTCAGTCAGGTGCTCTGTGGGATGGATTTCCTCCTGAACTGTGCTGTTAGCACATGAGGGGTCACATGTGGTGCAGTCTGAACAGTCTCTCAGGCATGAGGCAACATCAATTGAGAATCCACCAATCACTGTGGTAACAGAGCTCATGTGTGTGAAGATCTGAATAGAGTAAAATATAAATACTTAATTATCTCCTTTAGAACTGTATGCACATTTTCAAGTTGTTCTTTTAATTCAGCTTTAAATATGTTGTATTTATACACCACTCAAAGTGAAGTACAAGTGACATTCACACACTCATTCAGTGCTTCTACAGGCACTTCAGCATGTAGATTTGGGGAGCCGGGTTATAGTATTGACATGAATTTCTATTCTTAAACACAGAATAAACCTGTAAACACGACTCTGCTTTATTACACAGTAACTGATCAGTGGATTTCCTACTTGTTTTACATAGGAAACCTAAATATTGCTTTTGTATTTTCCAGTTTTATTGCATATGATTACATGATCAATCTCAGAATGACATTAATAATTAATTATTTATGCATCAATGAGATCTTGTTTCAGGTTTTATTGATGTTATTTGTTCATGTTACTTGAAGATGCTGCACATGTTCAATGCTTCTAGATCAGATGAGACTCATCCTTGCTGAAAGAACCGTCTAAATAAGAGGAAAAAACACAGTTAACCTTGATGCAAAGTGTTTTTGTCCAATACTGGAGTATTTTCTGAGCAAAAACTTAAAATCTTCATCGCCTCTTCCTCTTGTCTTCATCAGATCTGAAGCTGTGGGATGTGTCTCATGAACTGAGGGTGTGCCTGTGTTGCTGCGAGCTCCGATTCTCGGAGCTGCAGCAGCCTGAAGGTGGACAGCAGGATGCGGAGGAATGGCTGAACGAATAAAAGGATGCCATTGATTTGCCGTCTGCACTTTCATCTCGTGACGCCCATGCTCACATAGCTGTGAGGTCAGACGTCAAACACAGGCATGACTCGAAGTACGCACACAGTTCTCTCCACCCTCCATCCTAAAGCAGACATCACATACAGAATCTGAATTTACACTGTGTAGAAAGCATTAGTGATTTTCCAGTAATCCATCCCATACTTGAGGGATGTTTGGAGGATATGAACCTCAACAATAAGGCCATGTTTTTATTTCTGATGCTCTGTCGGTCTGCAGGATTATGCAAAATGACTGTATGGACTTTGTAAATACTTGGTGGAAGAGTTGGGTATGGGCCAAAAAAGAACCCATTCAATTTTGATGGAGATCTGGACAAAGGGGTGTGTCCCGGACTTTCTTGTCACTTTCTCTAAGAGACTGATTTCTATGAGTGTGTGCAATTTGGTGCACTTTGTATTTAAGAGGACTGTTGGCAGATGCAGGCGCTCTACTGAGTGCCACTCAGGTGTTATTTCGTGTTCACTTGAGTTAGTTACATGCTCTTTATCCTTTTTTTTCCTGAACTGTAACTTTGCTCGAGCACCTTGTTGGAGATCTTGTAGCCTATTCACTGTGTAAAATCCAGTATCAGAATTAGAAAACTGTGGGAATTTGGTTTAAAAGCAAAAACACACAGCACACACAACATAAATTAGTTCTTATAGGAATAAAAAAATTTAAACAAATTTAAAAGATAATAACATTCGGGTCAAAAGCTATGAATTAAACCGACTGTTTTGGTCACTCACAATAACAGTTTAACAGCTCTTACATCTGCTCTTAAGGGGGTGGTGCCAGTTCACAGACTCACAATGATGTCAGAGGTGAGAAGGAATTTTATGTTAATTCAGGTCCGTGGCCCTCTTAAAGAGAGTGAGGAGATATTTCCCAAAGTCTCTCTGGGAGTAGTGTTGGGGTTCAGGACTGCCAGGTGAAGATCAGGGCTCAGAGACAGGAGACGGACCAACAGAGACAGGATGACGACCGTGGCTCTGCTGCTGCTGCTTATTTTTGCTTTTACATCCACCAGTGCCATACGTGAGTACATCTGAAGTTACTGACAATCTGTTTCTGTCTTACTTTTGTGCATTTCATAACTTTTCGCTTCATTTTTATTCTTGACTACGTGAATCTTATTCTCACTTTTATCTGCAATCAAAAAGGTAAAACAACGTTTCAATTATATTTTTTTCAATAAGAAACCAGTTTTATTTTCTTGGATGGATTTTTGATTTGATGTCTTTTTCAAAACTGAAATTTCTAAAACAAGACAAAAATATTTACATAAAAATTAAGTTTTCTCTTTTGTTTGAGAAATTCAAAGTTTAAGAGTCTAAATAATTTGTTAAGGTTGAGCAATTTGGATGTGTTGGATGTTGGACCTTTGTATCAACATCTGACAGAGTGATTGTAATCACTGTGTCCAATGTAAGCTGCAACATTTACGTTTCCCATTAAGCATGACGTTACTGTATAACTGTATTTCTTTGTTGGATAATAAATAGAGCAGCAAATGGATTGATCCGTCATTCCACCCTCATTCCACCCTAACACTCTGCACTCTGTTTAACAGAGACAAGATCTACAAACTTTTTCAGGCCAATTTTATGCAATTACTTTATTTCTCATGGCAATTTTTCAAGGAATGTCCTTTAAATCAGAACACCCAAAACTAAAATCATTCACACGCACATATGCATGAACGCACGCACGCACACACACACACACACACACACCTCAGACTGTGGAGAAAGAGAGAGAGAGAGAGAGAGAGAGAGAGAGAAGAAAAGCCAGTGAGTCTAGGATCTCTCATTCCTCTCTCTAGGATTACTGATGCTGCTGCTCAGCTGATGGTCACATGAAGGGGATTGAGGGAGTTTGCAGGTCGTGTGACTCCCACCGCCAAGAACCCTGACACTCCTGAAGCCCCCTCAGCACCGAAAACACGTTTACATGAGCATCATTACTGTTGCTTTATTTTCATACAGAATTTAGGCTTATTTCTCCAGCTACTGGAATAATTAATCTGTTAATGAAACAGTGGTGATGACCTTTAAATACACACTCATAACTTATGATCATGTGTAATCATTCCACTTTATCCAATTTAGTTTACATTTGTATTGTTTGATTTTTTTTTTGTTACCTGCTTGTTTGTATTGGGTGTATTGTATTTATTGTTGTACAGTTCGTTTGGATGGTATATATAACGCACATTAATTATCTATATAGTTGTAATTGTATAAGATAATTCATTTTATTTCAGGTTGCCTTGTAAGACCTGACTGTAGGAACAACAGATTAAAATGAGTTTGTACAACTAACTCTGGCTCAGTTACATTGGGCTATTGTGTCTGTTGATTCATGAGCACTGTCCCAATCAAATGAATAAATAAATAAAGTCAACAAACTGTGAGACTGCTGAAATATGAGATGAATGCTAGACAGTGTGTTTAATCCTGCACAAGCATAAATATACATGTATAAGCGACTATACTGACAAATACAATCAACTGTATATTTGAAAGATTTTAAAGATAAATTTTTTTTGCCTCACTTGGAATCACTCGGTGATAGTGTTGGTTTTTGATGAGCTGCACGGTGTAGCTTCTTGTCCTGAAGAGTTTGTTATATTCCTCACAGAGCGAAGAAGTCAGTTCACACGTTACCGCTCATGGAACTCACGGATGTATCCTGTCTGGAAGGATGGAGACCCGAGATTCAGAAACTGTTGGTTTGGTGAGCTCTCTCTCGCTCTCTCTTTATTTTTATGCTGCCAGTCGATCTAAATATAATAAATTGTGTGTATTTTGTTTTCCAGGTGGTGAAGTAACCTTTGACCTTAAAAGTGATGGACCCACTCTGACTGGTGCAAGAACAACCTTCAGTATTAATCTAAATTTCCCGCCAAATCAGACGACTCTCTCAGACGGTCAGGTGGTGTGGGCGCGTAACTGCACCATCAACGGTAAGTTAACACACAAGCTTTGGCGTTACACAACCTTTTGTAATGTCATTGATTTTTTCCCGCTGTCCTCATTAATGATCAAAACCACAAGCAGATTAATACACAAAATATAAATTAAATGGTAATATTTGACCTTTTGCAGCAGTAAGGATACAGTGTTACTCTTGAATTTGGAACTCCTCACAATTAATTTCAATCAATAATAGTAATAATATGTTCTTCTTTTATTTCACCTGTGGTGCCTCGTCTTAATATATAGGAGTTGTTTTCCCCTGTCTTTTATTATACTGATGTGTGATCTATGACGGTCATGTTTCTCAGGACAACAGTATCAGGAGGGTCAGGCTGTGTATCCAGATAAGGACACTCAGCAGACGGGTCTTTTTCCAGACGGCACACCATTCACCAGGAGCCAGAACAAGAAACCACACTATGTGTTCGTTTGGAAGACATGGGGTAAAGATCTAGAAAATAAATGAGCCTATTTCAGGCTTAATAAATTGTTTGTTACATAGGCTATAATGTCATATGTTGTATGTAGTAATGTTTTAGCCCCACTTGATTTTAATAGAGGTAAGGGGTATGTTATTACTGAGTAAATTACTGAGTGATGAGAAAACCAATCCTTATCTCCATAGAGACACAATGAAACACATCATAGAAGGTTGTAAAACTATCAATGGGATCTTGTGCTTTACCCAGTGAAGCAAAAATGTGCCTTTGGACACATGACGAAGCTGATCTGTGATCGTCTCTAACATTTGACTGTATATTTGGTTGATGCGTCATCATCGCCCTTAATATCTGGAGACACACTGTAACAGGAAATACACACTGAATATAAAGTGTGCTGTTAACTCAGGAACTTCAAATGTGAATAATTGTCTCAATTAAATTTATTGTTCTGTAAAAAAGTTTTGTAGCACTGTGGCCTCAGTTGACCACATTTATTCCAGATGAATAACCAGGCAAAGAAAGAAATTGCCTGGGCCATGTTCATTGTTTGCAGTTGGTCCATAGCACGTTTAATAATTGTAATTTTCACAATATTTTTTATGGGTTGTAAATGACTATTTGTCTATCTATGAAGCCCTGTGTGAGGTTTTATATGAGGGGTCCACATCCCACAGGGCCCAAAGTGGGTTAATTCAGTAAAGTGAGTAAAAAGTAAAAACACAAATCAAAGTATTCCTATGACAGTAGCAGAGATCACAACCAAGCAAGACAAAGAAAGCCTGAATTCAAAATTGGTGATGAAGACTCGTTTTAACCAGTAGTCTTAACTCTGCTGCTACTGTACTTATACACAAATTAAACATGAAACAGCTTCATCATATCTATTGTATAGTGAGTCTCCAGAATGTGTAATTTAACTGAGTAGTGCATTGATTACCAGTTTCCTGTAAATGATCCCATTGTTGCTGTGTTCAAGGGAGATACTGGCAGGTGGCAGATGGACCGTCCTCCTCCCTCACCATCGGTACAGACAACGTCCCCCTGGGCTCTTACAACATGGAGGTTGTCATCTATCACTGCCGCGGCAAAAACAAGTTCATCCCTCTCGGCTATGCCTCCTCAGTCTTCTCTGTCACAGGTAACCCATTCAACAATCTTCAACCCAAACCTTTAACAATCCCCATCACAACATTTCAACATCTTTTGATCTGTCATCAGATCAGATTCCCTTCAGCATATCACTTGCCCAAATCAATGACATAAACCAGGACGACCAGAACTTCATCCAAAACCGAGCCATTGCTTTCAGTATCAAGCTCCATGATCCCAGCCAGTATCTTGGCAACGCCGACATCAGCTTCAGCTGGGACTTTGGTGACAGCAGTGGGACGCTGATCTCCAGAGAGCAAACTGTCACACACACATACCTTGCTGTCGGGAACTTCAAGCCGCAGGTGGTGCTGATGGCAAGTATCCCTGGTGGCTGTGGAAACCCCACTGCTGGTAAGATTTTGAATTCATCATTTGTTTTGTAAATGCGATCCTATGTGATGTCTGAATTCTGTTACGCTCCGTTGTTTTTAACTCCTCTCTCTGTGGCTCCTGTTGATGCCTCTGCAGCTCCAGCAGTAATTGTGATAGACCCCACCCCAGCAGCACCAGCTGAGGCAGGAGATGCAATTGCACTGGATGTCTCTGCTTCTGATGCCACCCCACTTGCTGCTTCTGTCCAGCCAGCCGACACAGCTGCAGATACAGTTGATGGAGAAGCAGTTGTTGATGCAGATGCAGAGGTAGTAGAGGTTGCCTCGGTAGCACCTGCAGGAGTTGATGCAGCTGTTGTTACAGAAGAAGAAGATGCTGCAGAAGTAGATGTTGCTGCAGAGGAAACAGATGCTACAGCAGGGGAGGCAGCCACTGCTGCCCCTGTTGCACCTGCAGCTGAAGAGCCAGAAGATGCAGAGACAGCTGCAGTCGATACAGCTGCTGCCGATACAGCTGCTGCCGATACAATTGCTGCCGATACAATTGCCGCAGATACTGCCACTGCCGATACAGCCGCTGCCGATGCAGTGGCTGTAGATGCCGATGCAGCTGTTGCTGATGAAGCTGCTGCAGATACAGATGCTGCAACAGCTGTCACTGAAGAAAATGTGCCTGTGATTGATGCTGCTGTTGCAGAGGGAGACGAAACTGCAGTAGAGGTCACTGCTGGAGTCACTGTTGCTCCTGTGGCAGAAGAAACTGTCGAGCAAGAAGCTGAAGTTGTGGCTGCTGATGCTGCAGCAGAGGTTGAAACAGCTGACCCTGCTGATAACGTTGTCGCTCCTGTTGCCACTGAGGCCACAGCTGTAGAAGAAGCAGCACCAGCAGATGCTGCAGCTGATACTGAGGCTGAAGTACAGGAAACTGAGAATGAAGTTGTAGCTACTGTAGCTGCTGCAGGTGAATGTCTATTTTAAACTAAACTAAGTATACACGAAATAAAATGGCCTCTCTTGTTCCAGTGATATAATGATACATTTTCTCTATTTCTCCCCAGAGATACCAGCTGTTGAGGAAGAGGCGGCTCCAGGTGAAGGTGAAGTTCAAACTGAAGTGGAAGCAGATCCAGCTCAAGTTGTTCTTGTTGTGGCTAAGAGACAAGCACCAGAGCTGGCAGCTGATTGTATGGTCTACCGTTATGGCTCCCTTGCCACTTCAGTGGATGTCGTCCGTAAGTAATTATGTTTTTGGTTGTAATTGTAGATTATTCCTTATCTGATAGTATAATGCTTAAATGAGAACAGTATGGTTTAACAGTGTTAAAATCTCTCTCATCTTTCAGAGGGTATTGAAAGTGTAGAGATCGTACAGGTGTCCAATGTTGTGTCAATGGTGACAGAGTTGGATCAAAATGCTGTGGACCTCACTATCTCCTGTCAGGGAAGGTGGGTATATTCATTGAGGTCACTGAGTCAATTTGCAAGTTGGTAAAGTTGTGTTTGTTAATTTAGCTCCATACTCAAACCAAATTTAGTGGAAAAATGAACACTTTATATATACGATATATATCAGTGTATAAGAATGGTCTAAAATGACAGATACCACCTTTGAGAGAAATGTATTTAACATGCACTTTGACTTTTTAGTTTGGTCCATGTCCCATCAACTAACATGGAGGAGCAGGGTTTGTGTCCTATACTGCAGGCAGCCCCCAGGGGTCATTGAGATGCTTTGGCTTCAGGACAGGAGCTGTCATGTCATGTCCTCCATCTTTTTAAACAGTCTATAATTCAAACAGTGATGAAAGTAGACAGATTATATTAAAAGTTGAACTCAATTAATTTGACAAATGTTAGAATCTCCAATAATCAAAACAGCAAATCTAAATAATAAAAGCACACGGAGGGACAGAATGTTCACTTATAGTCATTTTGTGAAAAGATTTTGTCTTATCTTGATAAGTAACTTCTAAGTAATACAGCACTTATCTCCTGGTTATCTTACATGGGAGCTGTGTCATATAATTTATCATTGTGTATCATGTTGAAGCTAAGATTAATATGTGCACTTATTAATGGTCTCCTCTATTCTTCTTTCAGTCTCCCAAGTGAGGTGTGCACAGTCATTTCAGATGCTGACTGTATCACACCAGTGGAAACCATCTGTAATGCAGCCACACCTTCTCCGGACTGTCAGATGATCCTTCGTCAGTTCTTCAATGACTCTGGAGTGTTTTGCATCAATGTCTCCTTGACCAATGATGTCAGTCTTGCTGTGGCGAGTGCCAGAGTCAGTGTAACAGTAGGTTAGTAAAAGAAAAATGAATTATCAGCCAATATAATGACTTTATTTACCTGTTACTCCTTCTCATTCTTTCAATGTGCTTTAATTACAGCCTCTGGTGGTTCCCCAGCTGGAACAGCCGCCACTGTCCTGGGTGTTATGGTTCTCGCCTGTGTCGTCTGTTGTATTGGTTTGATGTACAGGTGAGTCAGTAATTTATGAACCCAATTTAATCTCGGGATAAAGTTGTTTTTGATTGCAAAAATAACACATTAAACATAAATTGCGTGCAAGGTATTGCAATCTTTTACCCTGGTGTCGTATAAAACAAGTTCACTGTCATTCTCTGAATCAGTACTTTCTCTTTCTAATTGTCATTCAACCTTGACGTGGGTGTGCTAGACCTTTCTCACATTTTTCCCACTTGTAGCAGGAAGAACACACTGACAATAATGTAGGTGTGTCAGTCAGCCACTGTGTACAGTCCAGGAATTTATTGAACACCCAAACTGACAGCTTCCTGATCGACAAGTCTGCACAACAAAGCTTTCTGATAACATCAGGATGAAAACATGCTCACATGGCCCCTGTTCAGACTGGTATTAACATTTGTCTGTGGTGATCCGCTCACAAGTGGTCAGCTCTAAGTGCGGCACTTGGTTCACACTTGGTATTAGTCTTTCCACTTGGTGACTGCTTGTGATCAGATCTCACTTCCCAGCTCTATATGCAAATAAACATGTATGTCATTTCTGTTCACAAGACCAATTTATGTTTTTTAGCCAGTCTGACTATAGAGATAAGTCTGTCGTCAATGTATTGTTGTGTGTGTCGCTGTGAGAAGGACAGAGAAGAGAGAGAGCCAAGAAGTGCTGAGTGAATCAATGTTCTGTGTGAAGCTCTGCTATGACATATCAGATTTATTAATTTGAAGAAAAAGAAAGAAGAATGAGACCCAGGACGTGAGGACAGATGTGAACACATTTCACCCAAAAACCCAAATGTTGACACACATTTTTGGCCTGTTAAGTGCCATATGTACTCACTTTGAACTTTGTCATTAGTAATTTTTTATTCCATGTATTGAAACAGACGGTTCAAGCAGTACCAGCCCCTCAGAGAAGACCATAGTGGAGGCAGCTCGACAGTCACATCTGTGCCTTTGTTGTTGTGGAACTTGTTGAGCCGACAGTCGCCAGGAGAAAGTCGTCCGCTGCTTCAGGGGAGGATTGTGTGAATATCACCAGCAGCTCATGCACTCAACATCTACAACCCGTGCTAACATATCGGCTTTATACACATAATACTCTTCTGTAGTATTTTGTAACTCCCACTCAATGTAATGAACCAAAACCAGTTGGAGTGAACCAGACGTGTACAACACATTTGCTGGAATAGGAAGGAGTCACACGTGTAATAAAAAGTTGTAATAAAAAATGTTGAAACATTTTAGAGGAAAGTTATATTTATTTTGACACTAATAGTTTTAGGAAGCGATAAGTCTTATTTGAGGCCTACTTATACTAAACCAATTGGAGAATCAGCATTAACACATTTCAGTTCTATTTCTTTACAATGAAATTTAAATCACGTGCACGGCAGAATAATTATCATGTTTGCTACCCTACAATGAATAAAGTGGAACTTTATCACTATCATTTGTTTGCTTTGTACGTATAGTGTGCATTCATTTTTAGTAATCAGACAGAATAACTGGTCAGCCATAATGCAGGTGATTGCTCTTCTTAATAAATGTGCTAGTGTTATATTTATATATAAATAAATAGTTGAATACAGAAACAGTGATGCTAAGCTAAAGAACCTGAACTGATGCTATTGATGTAACAATCTGCACGGCAGATGGAAAATGCACTGCAAATACTGTGTTTCCAGGGGACACTAAAAAGTGATGAACACAGATGTGATGCTTTACCCGGCCAATTCAAGTAATCTGACCAAATACACTTGATAAATTGAGAAACAGGCTAACATCATGTTAAATGGCAATTAACATGCTAACTTTTTTTTTTGATAAACATGGATTTGTCATTTCTGTGGAATTGTTGATCTGAAAAAGATATAGCATGTAATAGGTATTTTACATGACATTAGCCCAATTTCCCAATTAATTTAGTGTAATTCATCAGGGTAATAATAAGCAGCAGTGGGTTAACAGCATTAATGTAAGTGCTAAAAACGGATCGACTGGACTGGACTGGAGTTTTTTGAGGACGTTTCACATCTCATCCAAGAGGCATCTTCAGTGCTAACTGAGTGCTGTCATAGCTTGTCATAGCAGGAAGAACACAGTGGCAATAATCTGGGTGTGTCAGTCAGCCACTGTGTACAGTCCAGGAATTTATTGAACACCCAAACTGACAGCTTCCTGATCGACAAGTCTGCACAACAAAGCTTTCTGATAACATCAGGATGAAAACATGCTCACATGGCCCCTGTTCAGACTGGTATTAACATTTGTCTGTGGTGATCCGCTCACAAGTGGTCAGCTCTAAGTGCGGCACTTTGTTCACACTTGGTATTAGTCTTTCCACTTGGTGACTACTTGTGATCAGATCTCACTTCCCAGCTCTATATGCAAATAAACATGTATGTCATTTCTGTTCACAAGACCAATTTATGTTTTTTAGCCAGTCTGACTATAGAGATAAGTCTGTCTCTTGCTTTGCCCTGTATAGTGTGCATTCATTTTTAGTCAGACAGAATAACTGGCAAAGTACTTCACAACAACTAGTAACCACCTGAATTAATCATAAACTACTGTATTAAGTATTTACAAAAGATCTATTAATCAACTCGCTAACCATTGGTGCATGTGTAACTCATTACATGTATAAATACATGTACAAATGTAAAGGTAAATAATTTGTTAACCATGTACTTACATCTTCTAGGATCTTATTAACTATTTACAACTCCTAAATAACTGGTTTGATATGTATGTAATATTTAATTTAGAAAAGGTCAATAAATAATATACAAAGAATGAAAATAAAATTATTAAATGCATTTTAGATGAGCTTATTATTATCAAGAATAAAACATTAACTATGAATTACTTACTTATGTCTACTGATGTAGGAACAATGTTTTATAAATGATGAATTCACTCGTTAATGAAACTTAACTAATGCTTCATAGTGTTTAGTTATTATAAAGTGCTACCAAGAGGTCAATATATTAAAAATTTACAATTTGCCACAGGTTAGTTTTAGATGTCAACAAAACACTAACACATCACATTCATAAATTATATAAAATACATAATAAACAATACAGTGTTTTAAAACAGATTAATTTGCTTTGTTTGGTCTACAGCTAATAGTAGCAGAGATGTGTTCAAGAAGTGGTGTGGTTATAGGTTCACTGCAGCTGAGTGCTGAAAAATATTACCATCCTGCTTCACTCTCTGTTCAATTAAAAAGATTTACTATGATGTTGCTGACTACATTTGTGCACTGAGCAGACAAAGAGCTGCTGGTTACATGTACATCATATGACACACTGCAGTGCAGGAGAAAAAGGCTGACGTCACTGCAGCAAAATCCTTAATGGAAGAAGCCATGGTCTGGCCGACACAGCAAAAACATGTGGACTAATGGGGAACTAAAAGAGATCAGGTCTTTCCTTGATAACACGGTCAGCATGAGTGGGAGTTTAGAGTGAAATCTTTTTTTTAGAACTGATTTAAAATTTGGACCACTGTAGATTAATTAAAGATTAATTTAGTTCTCTCTATGAGATAAGAAATCAACTGTGATTTTCTCAGCAAAACTCTCTTTCACAAGTTAATTTGTATCAGCGTGGGTTTTTTTCTTCATAATGTGCTTTCTGTGGGGTGAAGTCATCATCGTCATAACAGTTTGACTTGCTCTCCCTGATGTCACCCCCCAATCTGACACTAGTCAAAAAATCGGGGGGAACAAACCAGAGTCGTTGCAGCAAAGTGTGAAATCAGTTAGCAAATGTTTTGTTAAACAAAATTAACTTTAATAATGCTGTGCAAGAACACTAACTAATCTGAAGGATGTACATGTCCTTATTGATCAAGGGCCTGTTGCCTTTCACTCCCCAAAAAGTAAGAATCCAGCCAGTATCCTTATGTGGACTTTGGTTATTTCTCAAGTAGTGAAAAAAGTATCATGCAACTAGTTCATATACCAGTGTGAAATATCAATGTGTGGCTGATTGGCAACACCTCAAACGTTAACACGAACATGAGAAAAGCTCTGAGCACTCTACTTCTGCCTTGATCTTCATCATGCACTCAGACTGAGTGAGACTGTAAACGCTTGAGTAGTGCTGAAGGGAGACAGGTGGTACTGATGAGAGGTGCTGAGGCTGAAACATTTCATTTCTGAGGCAAACATGGCTGTCTTTCAATTGGATCTCCAGATGAGTATGGACTGAAGGGCAACACTTTGCATCTGAATGTCAGGAGTTGATTCAACAGATGGGCGACAAAGTGATAACTACTATAACTACAGAGATACAACAGGCAAATAATTTTTCTGTGATTGCACAATGCAAGTTTCTTTGACCTTGTTCAGTCTTTATGTGATAGACAGGAATTATCATCATGAAAAAGAAAAGCTGCGGCTGCTTTGCCTTCCCTTTGACATCAAATGCTTTTAGGCTTAAAGCCAAGTTGTAATGACTACTTTCAATGGTTACTATTCATTTCCTAATGAAGTACAGTGCTCTCCATAATAAATTAGAACTTTTCCATTTGTTATGTTTGATTTATTAAAGGTTCAGTGTGTACAATTTAAGTGAAAGGGATCTATTGGCAGAAATGTAATATAAAATAATCCTAGTAATGTTTTCACTAGTGTGTTTCATCTAAATTGTACAAATTGTTGTTTTCTGTACTCTGGAATGGATCTTTATATTTAAATATTTTATATTTATTTATATTTACATCAGGAGCGGGTCCACTCTACAGAGGCCGCCATGTTCATGTCATCCAAACTGGACAAGGTTTTAATTACAACTGAAGGCTGCCACAGGTTCTCTGTCATGTTTGGAAGCAGAGGGTGAGGTGAGGGGTGTTCAGCTGCAACATGAAACTTAACCACTAGATGTCACTTGATTCTACACACTGAACCTTTAAACAAAGAAAAACGAATCCTGGCTCAGGGCCCATAAAACATTTGTACCCAGGGGTCTGTAACTTGATGATCTGGCCCTGAGCTCTCTTTACTTAAGTATTCCATGTGAATATCCTTCTACACTGCAGTGATCAATTGCAGTCATTAGCAAACACAGCCATTAATCATTCTCGACTGCTAACACGTTTCTTGGTCACATGTACCAAGTGCTGTTCAGTCATCTCCGTTCACTCCAGATGTGTTTTGCAGCCAAGGCAGAAGCCAACAGCTCTGCTGGGAGACCATCATTTTTCACAGATGATCTCTATCTCGGCCCTGACAGCTCCTCCGGATCTTACCAACCCTGCAGCTTTTTATAGGTCACAGCAATAGCAGTGCAGCATCATTGGCTGAAATGTTTTAATTCCAGCTAAAGGCTGACTGGTTTTTAAATGGTCAGGTTACTGGGCCTTTTAGTGACGACACGCTGCTGCCCATGATCAGCATATACAGAATATTATCATGCTGTTGCTTCCTGTCAAACATATCTCTACCTTAAACTGTATTTTAAATGGATTGAATTTATATAGCACTTTCCTAGTCTTATCATCCTCTCACTTTACAGTACTGGTCACAGTCACACACATTCATATGATGCAAAATGCTTTTTCACACCATTCACACACTGCACGGCTGTCAGGGGCAGTTTTTCGGGAACTGTCTTGCCTATAAGGACATTTCGGCTTTCAGACCGGAGGAGCCTGGGATCAAACCCCCAACCTTCTGGTTCCTGAACCACAGCCGCCCCAACCTCAGTGCCTCTCTCTGGTTGCATCAGAAAATATAATGCAGTGGATAGTTTAGTGTGCCATAGTGGCAGAAATATACTGCTGTACTGAATGTACTAAATTACACTTTTAAAATAGACCATTTCTTTAACATACATGCATACTCTTTTGTAATGTCATGTTTGCAGTTTTAATTCTGACCACACACAAAACTTAAACTAAAAGGTTCAAGAATTTAATCAATTGTCCCATTTAAATTAAATTATATCCACAAGTTTATACCGTTTTCCCATATAACAGAGACAACCCACATACTACTAGCAAAGGGAACTGATACTGTAGCCTGACACTGTCGAAGCAGCATGATTGAATTTATGGCCCCAACGGGAATTCTTGGAGAACCAGAAGGATCAATTGCTAATTGTAACATCTGGCTGAGGGTTAGTATTACTGATATAGTCCAGACAAGAATCATTGAGTTGAATATTTTTTGCTTATGCATCTGTGTGACTGACATAAATATTGTTAATAGAGTGGAGGTATGCAAATGTCATCTTGAAACAGGTCTAAAACTGTGACAGAGGCCTTATGGGCAGGTTGGAGCAGGATGTGGAAAAATAATAGAGAGTGAAATGTGCTTTGTGCAGAGAGGGTGAGACAGGGCGTGAGACAGAGGAGGAGGGAGGGGGAGGAGAGAGTTACCATGAAGCAGGTTGATTAGATTACAGAGAAAAGACTCACATTTATTACACAGAGAGCCAGATCTGTCCATGCAGACCTCGAACAGAAAAGTGTGGAAGTGAGCGTTTATGAATGTCCGACAGAAAAAAGATTATTCTGTTTATACTACAATGTGTAACTGCCATTAAGAAAAAAAACAAAACAAGATTAAATTTCATAAGGAAAAAGTGTTCAGTGCCGGTTAGAATAGAAACTGCTAATTGATTTGTAAAAGTGAGGTCGTATTTGAAAGACAAAACTGTGACACAATATGTTACATCTGGTTGTGTGTTGCTTTACCTCTAATAAAGAATATATGTACAATATTAAAGGCAACAAGCTTCACTGGAAACACAAAGGGAAAGAGAGTACCACACCCATTCAACACGGAGCATGCTCAGTATTACGTCAACTTTCTACTGGATTGGTAGCCTGTCTCCAGACCTGAATTAAAATGACTACAGATATTACACACACACACACACACACACACAGGCTTCTCTAACAATGCTAGCGAGGATCTTGTGAGGAACATGCACTGCAGAAAATAACTTGCATTGTATGTACTTGTAAAAATCTTTCAACAATATACATAAAAAGTTGAACCAAAAATATAAGCATGGAATAGTGTGATTGTCATGTCGTCTTGCATAATAACTGAAGCCATTTTCAGACATGAATTCCGGAAAGTGTCCGCACAATCTGGATATTTTCCGGATTTGCCTCATACAAAGACCGCAGCAGGATATTGTCTGGATCAGATGTGTTCAAAAAAATCTCTTAGGCTCTGAGGAAATCACATATTTTTATTTACAGCATATCGACCACGGCGTTGGCCCTTATCACCAAAAGCTCTGCAAACTCATTGTCTTTCCAAGTTGACATCTTCTGCATCTTCTACTCATTCTCTGGACTGTTTACTTGGGGGATGGGAGAAATACTTCCTTTCTGGAATATTTCAAGCGAATATCAAAAGTTCATTGTATGTCTGAAACCAGCTTTACTGTTTCTCTCAGTGGTTTATTCATACTTTCAAGAGCAAACTCTGGAATATCAAAACTTGTTCTTTGCTGATCAGCCTTACAATTAGACTTCATACTCACATCACACCTTTTAATGCAAGGTTCTCTGTAAGATCCTGAATTGTTACCACCTTATTCCATCACTCCACATCTTATTCCCCAGTACATACATACACATACCAATACTTATTTATTGGTATGTGTACTGTGCAAGTTTAGTGTTAGTACAAAAAGTTACATTTCAGGCTGTACTCTAAAGCATTACCTTTGAGAGTACTAACTGAAGTATTTAATTTTGAGACACAGCAATGCCTGTGTCATCAGCTCTTGGTCAGTCTGGTCGATCTACCTGCCTTTCTAACTCACCTGCTGGCTCCTCCACGATCCCTCTGTAAGACCCTCCTATTCCACCAAAAGTAACCTCACCGCCTCAGACGTTCTGTGCTTGAGTCCTGCCTGACTGCACTGTTACAGCAACCTTGACAGCAACGGCTAATTAAATGATTGCTTTCAAAGTCACATTAAACTCAAACCAATAAAAATGTTGATAATGGCTTCCTGGAGATTGCGCTCTGTAAGTCATTGAGTTCATGCACCCGCTATAACAACAGTCACTATCCTGTGACCTCTCCCATCTTTACTTTCTGATCCAGAAGCAACCTCGGAGTCATGACTTTGCATTACCTACAACAAAAAGAACCTTGTTCTTGAAAATATCTAGAGTTATTTGACAGCTCAAACAGGCATTACTGGATCTACTGCATTTGAAAAGGATAGAATAACTGCAGAGTCATGGCTCTGCCCCAGACGCCCAGAATATCAATAAAGTATTCCATTACTGTAAAAGGAGAGAGAGACAGAGAGGAGAGAGGGAGGGAGACATAGAGAAGAGAAAATAACCCCCAAATCATATCGATGTGTCCATGTGATTCAATTTAGGATAAAATTTCACATGTACTTATTGTAAACCTGATTATAGCATTCTTGACACATATATTTAATAGTGAAGTATAAAACGTTAAAAAAAAAAAATCATACATGGTGTACAAGAATTATATTGGAGAAATAACAATCAGAACAGGAAGACTGACCGATTGAGTTGAGCGTCAATGAGGGTGTAAATCAGAGAGGCGAGGAGGGGTGGGCTTGAGGAGACATCTTTAGTTATCAAAGCAGTAACGTAGAAGCCAGTCTGGCCACCTGCCAAGTGCTCTGGTTAAAAGGGTGGAGCTGTCAAGGCGGAGAGTAAGACGTAGCACGGGGAGAGGCAGAGACGATCTGTGAAGGGTAGGGAGTGGCCAAAGCCTGTACGCTGATGTGTGACTGAGGAAAGAAGAGTTCATGTGGGTGGGGTGAGGAGAAATGAGGGAAGGGGAGGCGTCAGGATGATGGGATAGCCAACTCGGGTGCATAAAAACCCCTGCGGTCTTCAGTGTGATGTCCTGTTGCTCACAGAGCTTTCAACGCTCCACCTTTCCTCAGCAATAGAGAACAGAAGGAGATCAACCATGAGCCACTCTTCAATGCAAACCTCTACTTCCTACAGGCGCACTTTTGGAAGCCCACACCCCATCTCCATGTCCTCCTACTCTCCTGTGTCTACCCGTATCTCCCAGTCCGGCGGACGCTACATGCGTTCAGCATCACCTGTGGTAACGTCCCGCTCCACCAGCTACCACCAACAGCGTTCCCGCCCCACCGCTCAGCCCCCTCGCCTCTCCTACGACAAGGTGGACTTCACCTTGGCTGAAGCCATCAACCAGGAGTTCTTGACCACCCGCAACAATGAGAAGGCAGAGCTGCAGGACCTCAACGACCGCTTTGCCAGCTTCATTGAGAAGGTGCGCTACTTGGAGCAGCAGAACGGTGTGTTGCAGCAGGAGCTCAACCAGTTCAAGGGCCAGCAGCAGCACGGCCAGCCTAACCGCATCTCAGATCTATGCCAGGAGGAGATGAGGGAGATGCGGCGCCAGCTTGACGCTGTCGGCAAGGAGAGGGACCAGTACCTGATGGAGAGGGACAACCTGGCTGAGGACCTGGTTCTGCTCAAGCAGAGGTTGGTACCAGCACGATCAGATAAGAAAGTAAAGTGTAAAATGAAGATCAGTTTCATGAGTGGATATATCAGTGAAATGATTGGGATAGACAGATTGATAGATAGTTTGTGCATGAAGGAGACATTAGGATGACTGAAGGATAAGGTAAGAATACTATAAAATAGTTTGAGGAATTGTTTGACCCTCTTCCACGTAAATTAAAAACCATGACAGTACATAGAGCTACAGAGAAAGTTGCCTGCTGTACAACTCTATAGTATCCCAGTGTACCTCTCCTCTTGATTCCACATTACCTTGTTGTGTTTTTTATACTTTATATAACATGGAGCCATAGGCTGCTCACAGCTGTCATTGACGTGGTTGAGATATACTGCTACTAGTCAACAGTAAGCACAAAGGAGGAAGAGATTTCCTATAGGCACCAACCACTTGATTGCGGTAATTATGGTTGAGTAGGGCGTGGCACATCAGCAGACTGGATGCCATAATGCGATGACGTGCTGCAGGACACTGCACTGCATCATGTCTATCAGACTGTTTCCATGTATGAGTGTCTGTCTGTTGAATGTATTTTCTACAGGCCCTATTCAACATGAAACATGGTGATGACCACGACATGATAAGAACCAACAGAAATAGTATAACACACTACTTACAAACTATTTAAATAAGGAAAATGATGAATGATATTTCACATAAATGTTTAGACTTAGAAACGTGCACAATTATGAATGCACGAAGGGACATGAGATCACAGAGGAGCAGGATGGATGGGCCAGACAAAGGGTGGGGCCAGCTGAGGAGCGGGGAGGGGAGTGCGAGAGGAAATGGGACCAGAGGAAGAGAGGTTGGGTATCAGGCGTGGTAAGAACAGCGTCAGGAAAAATCAATGTGACTCAATGACTCCATTAGGTGTGAGTGTCCCTCTCTGCTGATGGTATGGTGCCAGGGACCCCATTAGGACAAAAGGGCCCCACGTAACACAGCATGAATTAAAGATGAGGGAGCAGGCCCCACCATGTAATGCTTTCCCCACTAATCTACTTTATGTCCACTCCCGAGCATGACTTCTGTCAGACAGGACAGATGGAGGCATATCCAGATATTGACCAACCATCAGAAGAAAAATATAATTAGGAGAGAATGACAAAAACTCTACATTCTGATAATATCATTTGTGATGAGTCATTGCAGCAACTCATAAATTGTAACTTTGTAAGTTTGCTGAAGCATAATGATGAGAAGTCAGAGCTGAAATCAAATAAAATATCTATTTTAATATCTTTGCAGAAGCAAGAAATTACATTTTGGCTTTTGGCAGTATCTCAGTTTGCTAAAGCACATCAGACAATTGATATTTTATATCTATAAAAAGAGAGGAAGTGTGTGTACATAACCTTATTGAGTGAGTGTGGTTGACCTTATTGAACTGTGGGGAAACCACATTAGTTGAAAGGAGCAGCTGCTGATTCCACTGGGTGCTCTCCCAAAACCCCTTTTACAGGACAGTGAATTAACAAATTGATCCAGAAAGCTTTTTGCCAGCTGATGCCCTGGTGCAACCTTCGACAGAAAGGATTTTCTTTGAGGGGAAAAAAAACTCAACACGTTTTTTTGGGGGGGACAGAAACTCGACACAATGTCTCTCTCTTTGTTCTGAAGGTTGGATGAAGAAGCCCAGAAGAGGGCAGATGCTGAGAACAACCTGACTGCCTTCCGTAAGGTAAAGACTCATCCCATTGGACCACGATCAACATACTGATTAGTGTCCTCTGAAATTCTATTGAGAGAAAAACTTTTTTGTTAAGGCACTTTCCTGCACACATGGTTTGTACAAGTAAAACAATCACATCAATCAAATGTACCCTAGCTGTTGTCAATTGGCTGTTTTTATGTTTTAATGAGAATTTTTTTACACCCCAAATATTTGGACAAATCTTTATCAATCATCACCCAGAGTTTCATTTCCAAACCATTTAACCTTTAGATAAGCAGAACTTATATAATCATTTAAGCATAATGCAATGTAAAATCAATTAAGTGTAAGGGAAAATTTGCAGCAGTTTTTGCAACAAACAACAAATTGTGTTTTGTTTCCTGTTACTAGGATGTGGATGATGCCACGCTGGCTCGTCTGGAGCTGGAGAGAAAGATTGAGTCTCTGATGGATGAGATTGAATTCCTGAAAAAGCTCCATGATGAAGTAAGTGAATCTATCACTTCTGCACTTCACTGTCAACATATTACTGGAAAATTCATTTTTAGGAGTTTTCCTTATCTAGACAACCATTATTGAAACACTCAACTTTTGCATGTGCAGTATGGGTCCTACACGACTGACTCCCTTGTAGTGATGACAAACATGATCATCCCAGTGATTAGCTGACCAAGTCATTCATTCTGTACCACACAACATGTTCTACTTGGATGCCTTTTGAAAATGTATGATTTTAGTAATATCTGCAAGACATGCAGACAAAGAATCAGCAAAAGATCAGATGAGAGTCATCAGCATATGAATTGACTTTAAGAAGGAGCCCTTCGCTCTTACACTCATTGTGTTATAAACTGTTGGATACAGACGATGAGATGCAAGGTGCTAAACTAGCTCCTCATACCTGAATAAATGTTTGTGTTTAAGTGTGCACGAGTAATTTTTTGCTTTGACTTTTTGGGCTTTCTGACAATAATTTTGTCCATTTGTGTCCTGTTCTTTATCACCAGGAGATCCAGGATGTACAAGTGAGTGTCCAGACCCAGCAGCTGAAGATGGAGGTGGACAGCAGCGCCAGGCCTGATTTAACTGCTGCCCTGAGGGACATCAGGGCTCAGTATGAGACCATCGCCTCAAAGAACATGCAGCAGTCAGAGGACTGGTACCAGTCCAAGGTAGGCAGACAGCTAAAATGACAGATAATAACAGGAGCACAGGAACACACATTCATTCCAGTGTATTTCATCTTTTGTCCTGACAGTTTGTCGATCTGACTGAGTCTGCAAAGCGCAACACTGACGCGCTGAGGCAGGCCAAGCAGGAGGCCAATGAGTCCAGGAGGCAGATTCAGTCCCTCAACTGTGAAATTGATGCTGTGAAGAACACGGTGAGGCCAAGAACCACTCGTTGATTTTCTATATCAATCACTTATGTGGTGTTATCAATGAGAAAACAATTTCTCATTTGGTGACGTGCTGTTGTGGTCTTCAGAATGAAGCTCTGCTGAGGCAGATGCGTGAAATGGAGGACCAGTTTGGCAATGAGATTGCCAACTACCAGGACAGCGTGGGCAGACTGGAGGACGAGATCCGCCATCTGAAGGAGGAAATGGCTCGCCACCTTAGGGAGTACCAGGACCTCCTCAATGTGAAAATGGCTTTGGACATCGAGATCGCCACTTACCGTAAACTGCTGGAGGGGGAGGAGAGCAGGTGAGGGAGAACATTCCGTGTCTCAAGTACAGGTTTTTACAGAAATGTTCCATTCCATAGACTTACAAATATACAAGATGTGATAAAAAGCATAAAAGAAAGCCTTGAACAGCATTTTCTTTGATTTTGATCTACACGTACTTCAGTTAAAAACCTCAGAGCAATAGAGCAAATTCCTTTTATCATAACAGGTTAGTAAATAAATCCATAATCTCATATTTCTGTTTAGGATTACTGTCCCCATCTTAAACATCGGTATGAGCAATCACTTTGGAGACCGAGGTAAGATTCTAAGTTTCTCATACCTCATATCTCATTTCACAGTCTCAGGGCTTCTTTTTAATTTATTTCAATTATACGTCAAACCACTGAAACCATCAAAAACAGAGAAAAAATCTATTTGTGGAATGCAAATGTATCTTCATGTAAAAAACTCAGCAGCACTTTAATCTCACTCTTCATAGACTATGAACAAACTCCAGACAGCGGGAGCAAGAGGACTGTGCTGATAAAGACAGTTGAGACTAGAGATGGAGAGGTACAACAATTTATAGAAAATGAAAAGACATAATGCGAAAATAACTATTATTTGCATTATGGATATTGTGAGGAACATACAAAATATTACTTTAAAAAATGTGAAAACATATTTGAGCTAATCTGACAGTTTTTTCCTGTCAGGTGGTGAAGGAGTCTAGGAAGGAGAAGGAGAGAGACTCAGGCCGCAGTGATGGAACCGACAAGGAGGATAAGGAGGACTAGATGGAATCTGGTTAGAGAATGTGAAGGCCAGTGCCATCGTAGAAAAACAAACATTAAAAAAAGAGAAAAAATCAATTCGAAAAAAGAACCTGATAAATATATATATAGTCCTCATTGCCACTAGTTATGTGTTTATCTGTTGAGCAAAGAGTCTCAGTGTAGGTGCAATGTTGAATGAATTCCTTTAGACGGTGTCACCTTGGTGCTATTTAAGCCCCCAACTTTTGCTAACACAAACCACTTTATTAACGTACCACCCGAGGCCTTGATTTACAGTGCAATCCTGTGGAGTGCTTAGACGACCACACATTTATAGCAGCGTGTTACACTACAGGCTACAATATCCAAACTACAGGCTAAAATAACTAGGTTAGTTGCAGGATGTTAGAAGATTGAGTCGTAGATATGACTGTGCTTATCAACCTTCTGACTCAACACACCTCAAAATACAGATCGAGAATAGATTCACTTGTTGGCATTTGTTTTAGAAGCTTGGCTATCCTCTTAATGTGCAAATCAACAAATCAATAAAGACATGGATCATCAATACACATAGCAGACAGGAAATTTTGACAGTTAAAATACGACTGTCACCAACTGACAAGACTTTGGCTGAATGTGCTTTGCAATGCTGTGTGTATCTGGCAACACTGAAGAATAAATATGTAAGTGCAAATAAAGTTAATTGGAGCAAATCTGTGTTGTTTTGTCATTCCACTTATGACGAGTGAATCAATTACAATTAATGTTGTGTTAAAACGTGGGCATAACCTTCACTCATATGCTGTCAAGTCAGTCAGGTGCTTTCAGGGACAATCACAAAACAGAGCATCTCACTTCCACTGGTCTATGGCTAGAAGAAAGGACAGTTATTTCAAGGAGGAAATGTTTTTTTTCCTGTGTCTCTTTGTTGATTTATTTGTCAGCAGGATTATGCAAAAACAACTCAAACTAATTTCTACCAAATTTAGTGGAGGGATTACGCCTGAGCCTGGGAAGAACCCATTAAAACGTAATGCAGAGGTGTATCAAGCAGGATTTTTTCAATCATTGTTTGGCCTTGGTGGAGATATGTGCTCTATTGAGTCATGCTAATTATATTAGTGAATTCTGAACTGAGTGGAAAACACAACAGGGTTTAAACCTGTACTCTTCTTATAGGTGACTACCATGGCATGGGTATTAGCTCCATGTAAAGGCCTGTGTCCAGACTATTTATAAGAACCGTTTTTTTATTAATCAGGTATTTAAGGCATTAATTGTCAGTCTCAACTCAACTCTGTATGCAGATACGTTGTTTTGAGCATATAGAATATACAACATTTTATAATGGATCTTAAGACAGCTCATTATAAAAAAGTATATAATACCTGTACGTGGCTTCTCTTCTCTTAGGCTTTAGACGTCTGGTAGTTCAGGAGGCTGCCTAAAACTTCTTCACCTTTAGTAGTTCACTCCATGATCATGCATCACCCATTCCTTGCCAGTGGAATGACTTCTACATAAGCGTGGATCAGAACGGTTGCAGGATTTACACATTTCTTCTTCTTTGGGGTTCATCTGCAGCTTAAATCCATGAAGTTGCAATACAGCCATCTTCTGGAGTGATTTCCCTTTAGATGTTTTCAGATTTTCCTCTTCAGTCCAGTTTTCTTTAGAAAATTAAACAATGCTTCCTGCCTTGTCCACTGCCATCACACTCCAGTCAAGTCAATGACCTGTGCACCTGCTCCTGTTAGCACTTTTCATTTCCTCCGTCATGTCCTTTCTTTCCATTCCACATTTCCTGCAGTAAACATATGCATGTTCTACTGTTTCTGGTATCTGACAGTTGCTGTGTCTCAATTCAGGGGCTGCACCCTTTGGAGAACATAGTCTACCCGGCCAACGAAGGCCGCCTTCTTCGTAGGTTGAGTATAACGTGAAGGCCAAATTGAAATGAGACGGTCTTGTCAACAGAAGACACTTACTGTTTTAGCCTGACAACAGAGCTGAAGTTGGACATGCCAAGAACATTTGACTGCCCCTTGATTCGATTTCAAAATACATTTCGTTCACTGTTAGGTTGAACAGCAAGCATGTTGAATGCTTCGACACCGACCCGCAGTGCATCCTGGGATGAGATGGGAAAGTTGTTTTTTTTAAATCTTGTGCACACAAATTATAATATTCAAGGAACAATTTCTAATGCACAAGATACATCTTTTGGGACCTCTGGGGGCCATAGCTTCCGTATAATGTGAAGAGTACCTAGTTTAACTTCTCAGGCAACACTTTAGCTCAAACTGCAAGCAAATTCAAGTGACTTCACAAAGTCAGGCCTATCCAAACCTCAACATGGCTTCAATCGCAACTCTCTCCATCAGAGCGTGACCTCTGTCATGTGATCCATGAAGCTCCTTGTGTCGCAGCCCGGGTTTGTGCTGCCTGGAATACAAAACCGAGGGTGTCACTATCACCGGTGGTGACGACATTCTGCATCCGGTGTGTTGGCGCGAGACTTGTCTGCTCGGTCAGGTCAGAGACTTCAGACTGACGCCATCGCTACACGTCTTCTCAAAGACTGAGCTCCTCCAGCTGCTGAACACGACTCACGAGGAGCAGCGCTCACACCTGCAGGTAACTGTGCTGTTCTCTGAAGCGGACCGGAAGTCCCAGCGCGCCGAAGTCAGGCTGCTGCAACCGAAGCTAACCAGCGGCTACATAACATTAGCAACAAGTGGAGCACATACTGCAGCTCATGTAAACTAATGTCATGTTACATTGTTCCTGCTTTCACCTGCACGTCTCTTTAATGCTCCAGCTGAGAGTGGAACAAATTCTACTCCTTCATATTCTGCTGCAATCAGGCAGTCTCATCTTAATCTACCATAATAATCATTATTTCTAGATAATATTCTGAATTATATTGAATTGACCAGAAAAATAGATTATACATTATTTTTCTCAGAATTTTATTGTAGTAATAGTACAAACAATTAAGTACCTAAAGTACAAGTACCTCAAAATTGTAACTAACTGTTGTTCTACCTCAGATTTGTGAAATGTTTTGCTGTTTATCATCATTTTTTTCTGCTCATTCACTCAGGAGCAACAATCAGTCTATAAACTCGGTAGAAATTATAATTTTATTATAATCATGATTATTACCAATAATAACTGATGTGGAAAAAAAGGGGACATGCAATTTTTGGTCAAAGGTAAAATGTGTCACAACAGACAATTATAGATCGTAGTATTACAGAGATGCCCTGGCCTTCAAATCATAAGCTCCATGTACAAGAGATCATGCTTGTTTACAGAATTCCTGCTTAACTTGTGACTTATATTTCAATGAAAACAATCACAATATGATTCATTTTGCATGTTTACATCTCTTGTTGACAGTGTAGGTCCACTTCTGTTAGACAGTTTATTCATTGTCGTATTGTAAAAAACAGCTGTTGTCTTGATTTTGAGATGCTGAACATTTGTGTCTTCGTCCTTCTCACCTTTTCCTTTGTGCTGGCTGACGGTGTATGTACGTATTCAGGATGAACTGTGAACTTCTGGCAACTTGCAGTGCTCTTGGCTATCTGGAGGGTGACACCTATCACAAGGAAATAGATTGTTTGGGTGAGTTGTCTGAAGTGTTCAAATATTTATTTACTAAGACGAAAAAGATATTTATCTTTTTGCATTAAAATCAGTCATTGGTTAACTGTTCCCTGTCTATATTGCAGAGAGTGTGAAAGACTTGATCAGGTATTTACGCCATGAAGATGATACCCGTGATGTCCGCCAGGAGCTGGGTGCAGGCCAGATAGTACAGAATGACCTTCTGCCTATTATCATTCAACATGGACAAGATAAAGCCTTATTTGATGCCTCTATCAGGTAAAAAAAATCTCACATTACAATGTTATGCCATTTTCTTTTTCAGTTTTGATTGGAAGCTGTAGTTGTTAATTGTTAATTGAAAAATAAGATAAAGAATGTTGCTCATATGACTCCTATCTGCTTTTTCTCAGGCTCATGGTCAACCTCACTCAACCTGCTATGCTTTGCTTTGGTAAAGTCCCTGACGACCCTGTGTTTAGACATCACTTTCTGCAAGTCACATCTCATTTACAAGCCTACAAAGAGGTACCTGTCCTCATGTAATTGTAAAATCACTCTATATTTTATGTTTTATATGTATATTTATACAGTAAACATTGTGGTGTAGGATTTAGCACAATGTCCTTTTTCTTTTCAGGCATTTGCCAGTGAAAAGGTGTTTGGCATTTTAAGTGAGACGTTGTACAACCTTCTGCAACTGGTGAGTGTTTTACTGGTAATCATCTTTGCCTCCATCCTGCCTGTTGACTAGATTATAAAATACTTCTATTTGTTGGTGTTTTTCTCTGTCAGGACTGGGAAGAGAGGCAGGAGGAGGATAACTTACTGATCGAGAGGATCCTGCTTCTGGTCAGGAATGTGCTTCATGTACCTGCAGACCCCTGTGAAGAGAAGGTCTGACCCTAACCCTTCTCATCAAGACAAACCTCTTGGTTTTTCTTTCACCTCAGCTACCTCTAATTCCTCCTTCCCCAAACTCTGTCTGTTCCCTTCACTGTAGAAAGTGGATGATGATGCCAGCATCCACGACAGGCTGCTGTGGGCCATTCACATGAGCGGATTTGATGACCTGGTAAAGTTCCTGGCGTCATCACAGAGTGAGCAGCAGTGGAGCATGCATGTGTTGGAAATCATTTCCCTCATGTTCAGAGACCAGGTTAGATTGAATATATTGATGTTGTTCACATAAAGATTGTCAGCTGTTTTCTGTGTTTGAGCTCCTCCTCTTTCTCTCCTGCAGACCCCGGAGGCTCTGGTGAGCGCCGGTCAGGCTCGTTCAACGGAGGAGAAGAAGAGAGACTGTCAGGAGCTGGAGGCGTTAAGGCAGAAGGAGCACGCAGAGAAACGGTCTCGCACTTTACAAAGAGGAACCAGGTGACGCACAAGATGTTCTTTACTGTCAAGGTTACAAGATGGAACAATGGACATAAAGTGTAGATTCAACTCAGCTTTATTAAAATAATAACCTTTACACTTTTCAAGTTACTTAAAGCTGCTTTACATAGTAAGGAAAATAGAAATAAAACAAACCAAGTACAGACAATAACAAGTATGTTTGTTGGAGATATTAGTGAAAGAATGACTACCAGACTGAAAAATATTTGTTTGCTCTATGTGACAGTTTTTGTGATGATCTTTTTCTTTCAGACACTCTCGCTTTGGAGGATCCTATGTTGTCCAAGGTCTCAAGGCAATCGGAGACAAAGATGTGATCTATCACAGAAATCTTCATAATGTAACTCCACTCGTCTGTCATGTGAAGAAATCCTAGTAATCACAACCTTAACACAAGTGATTTTAATACAAGTCTGTATGTTTTTGTTTCTTAGTTCAAACAATACACTCATGACACAGGCAAAGCAGTGAGACGGGTTCCCAAGAGGAATCGACAGGCCAAGGAATGTAAGGAGAAACGGCGTTCTGCCTTAAACGTGCGACTCTTCCTACAAGAGTTTTGCATGGACTTCTTGGAGAACTGCTACAATCACCTCATGTACCTGGTCAAGGTAAGACTCAGTGTCATGAATGAGTCATTGTATTATATTTTTTCTTTGTAGAAAAAGTCAAACAGCAGTTTTGTTTATTTACCATTGACATCCTACACTCTCTTGTTGGAGTTAGTTGGTTTTTGACTTGTTTCCTCTTGTCCTCCACAGGAAAGTCTGATTCGAGAGCAAACTCAGCAACATGATGAAACCTATTACCTCTGGGCCCTCAGCTTTTTCATGGCCTTCAATCGTGGCAACGGTTTCCGTGCTGACTTGGTTTCTGAGACCATTTCCATCCGTGCCTTTCACTTCATTGAGCGCAACGTCACCAACTACTATGAGATGCTGCTGACCGACCGCAAAGAGGCCACATCCTGGTCCCGCAGGTAAGAAGATCACTCTGAAGCAGACCTGCAAACATTTCGTCAACCTGAGGGTTGACGTCAGGTTTATGGCAAAATCTATAAAGTGACACAGGTTGAACCTAAACCACAAAACAACCGGACTTGTTATTGAGTATAAATTCATACCATAACTGTGTCTCTGTGTATTTTTCAAGCAACCACGAAGTTACCTTTGCATAATAAGCAATACAATTAAAGTCTGAATTCCTGACAACGTTGTGGTTTAGATGTTGTTTCAACTCTTCAGCATTTAAATGTTTGTTGGCAGGTGTTAAGAAAAACGTATGGGCCCAGACTGATGTTTCTTTTTCTTCTCTAGGATGCACTTGGCTCTGAAGGCATATCAAGAGCTGCTGCTGACTGTGAATGAGATGGATCGCTCACAGGATGACAGCATCCGTCAGAGTTCTAATGTTATTAAAAGTAAGATGCTCAAAGACCTTAAATTTGGAATTGAATGTGATATACAGCCTGTTTTGGGGCTAACTGGACTCAAAGCACAGTTGACACATGTTCTCTCATCATTCCATTTTGCTTCAAATAAGGATTTGTTTATACAGCAAAGACATTATTCGATTTCAATTCTTGTTTTAGATATTTAATGTGTCAAAATTATCATTTCATCTATTTGTTGTAACCTTCTAGGTAACATCTTCTACCTGATGGAATACAGGGAGATTTTTCTGACGTTGCTGAGGAAGTTTGATGAAACCAAACAGCCTCACTCTTACCTCAAAGACTTGGTGGAGTCGACTCATCTCTTCTTGCGCATGTTGGAACGTTTCTGCAAAGGTCGCAAAAACTTGATGGTTCAGGTAATTTCTTCTGTTAGTTTTCCAGTGCATGTGTTTATGTTTTCCATTAGCACCTGCTTAGATGATTATTATGTATCTGTGGTTACTCTGCAGAGGAAGAAGGTGAGGCGGAGAAAGTCTCGAGGTGATAAAAATCTTCCAAATCCAGACACTACTCCAGAAGCGCTCGCGGAAAGCTGGAGGATTGTGGAGGAGGAGCTGAAGTCTTCAGGGTTTCAGGTCGGTGTAAGATTTGTCTCCAAGAGGGAGCAGAGAGCGTTTATCGTCTGAATTTTTGTCGTGTTTTAGAGGAAGATTATCAGAGGCACATTCTACACAGGAGTATTTCACATCTGAGAGTTTTTCTAAACTTGAAAATGTTTTTCTATTTTGCTGTGCACAGTTGTCAGAGTCTTTGACTGAAAGAATTGTGCCATTCGATGCAACATCTGAAACTCCTCTTGAGGAGCAGCGGACTGAGGCTATGGTACGAGTTAAGGACGCCCTGCTGGCTCGACTGGGACCAGAAGCACTGGCACTGCTGCGTGCTGCCAGGTCAGTTAGACTCAGTTAATTTTATTAACAATCAATCTGTCCACAATTTTTTTTATTTGTTTTTTGCTGACAGTTCTGACAGACATTTGAAAATGCTTGATTTTTCCGAACCAACAGTCCAAAATATTTGTTAATTTAAGATTGTCCTCTTGTTGTCCTCAGAGAGGTGTGGCCGGAGGGAGACGTGTTTGGTTCAGCTGATGTGGAACCTGAGGAGGAACTGGAGCTGCTCAAACAGATCCTGCACGCCAACCTGCCAAGTAAAACAATAATGACCCTTTGTACTAACTTAGGCTACATTTAATGATTATTTTGAGAATTGTTCCCTCCGTTTTTTTTTTCTTGATAATAATTTACCACTAAACTACTAGGAGACCAATTTTCTTTCGATTGACAAATTATTGCAGCTCTACTTTGTACCAGAGCATCTATGTGGCGTTCAAACGTTACCTTGTCATTTCAGGTTCCTCTCCTCCTGAGCCTGTGGTAGAGGAGGATGATGATGGATTAGAGTTAGAAGAAGAAGAGTTAGAGTCTGTCCAAGTTTCTGAAACCGAGTTTAACTTTCTAGACTTCCTCAAAAAGTAAGCGAAACAGTTGCACTAACTTTGAGGACAACATTCATGACAGATACTTTTTCCAATGCTTCTTCAAAAACTTTGTGACCTTTTTAATAATTTTACCCTTCTCAGGTTTGCCAGCCCCAATATTGTGCATCCATACCTTGTCCTATTAAAATCCTACTCAAAAAACTCTCCTCACACAAACCACTGCATCGCTCGAATGCTGCACCGCCTGGCCTTTGACCTCAAAATGGACGCCCTGCTTTTCCAGCTGTCGGTGTTCAACCTTTTCAACAAAATCCTGAGTGACCCGGCTGCAGCTGCTTACAGGGTACAGTAATCCCAGATAGGAGAAAGAATAAAAAGTTTTTGATGACATAGACTGTACAGTACATTAAATCCAAGATTCACCTTTCATTCTGTCCTTCACAGGAACTGGTGACCTTTTCCAAGTATGTCCTGAACCGTTTCTTTTCACTGGCAAAACAAAACAACAAGGCATATGTTGAACTGCTGTTCTGGAAAAATGTGGGAGCTGTACGTGAGATGACAGAGGGCTACAGCCAAGAAGGGTCAGTTTCTCCCTTTTTTGTGTTTCTTTATTGTTAGAGTTTGTTTCCACCTTTTGTCTTATGTAAAATTTACCTTTGTTACTAAGTTATTGGTCACAAATGAGCTTTGATTCAATTTATTCAACTTGAATAGCACTCAGTAGAGCACATATCTTTATCAAGGCACAACAGTCCCTTTAAATCCAATCTAGCTTCCCCAAGTTTAATACACTCGGATATAAGTTCCCTAAATGTGCCTGATTTTTTTTTTTTCTACCTAGATCCATGAATTATTCCCTGAGAAAACAGTGAAAATGTTGAAAAATGCCCTATGGTGCAATGTTAACGAAATATGTGCAGTGTTTCCCATAGGATTTTTTTTTTAGGCTAGTTGTCATTCGTCACACACAAACTGACGATCACATGTATTTATTATAAGCGAGGATGTCTGGTCATAAATCTGGATTGTTCCGTCACTTTACCCCTGATCTCCTGCGTGTCACGTCTCATCTGTTTTTTGTTTTGAAGGTGAATTGTTTTCCAATGTAGTTAAATACATGTCTCTTAAACTCTTAAGTGAATCAAACAAAGTAAATACTGTAATATATAACAAATGAGTAGATCCTGGTTTCTGCTATTTGAAATTGTGTCTCTCTCCATATATCAGAGAGGGAAAGAAACAAGCCTGGACTGAGGAGGAGGAAGAGGAGTTGCGCAAGCTCTATGAGGAGCACCGTCATTCTGGAGGTTGACTCTTTGTTATTGTTCCCACATCGTTTCTGTTTGTTGTGTTATATGATTAAGTTTCACGCTATGTACTTATGCATAGATTCTGCCACTCACTGTTCTTGTGTCTAGTGCCAGACATAGTGGAGACTTTGCTGCCATTACTCAGCGACAGCACCCGAACTCGGCGGCAGGTCGTGACACAGCTGGTGCGTATGGGTCTGGTGGACAACGCTAAGGAACTGAAGAAACAGAAGTATGTCCTCCACAAAGAATATGGAGAGTAATATTCTGCAGAAAGGCTTTACAAGGTTAACAATCTGTACTGATGCATTTTTCTCTTTCCCAAAGGATTGGTACCCGCATTGTGCTTTGGACTGAGGAGCAAGAGGAGGAGCTGCAGATGCTGTTTGAGGAGTACAAAGATTCTGATGGTACTGAATTCGCTATGTGGTGCATGAGAGAATTAAGTGACCTTTCACTGTACCTGTCCCCTCTGTTCCAGTCCCTGTAGTCTCAGGAACACTTCATGGTCCTGACTCTCTTGTACTCTCACAGATGTGCTGGGTAATCTCCTGAAGAAGCTCACGGCCAAGCGGTCCCGTGCACGTGTGGTGGACAAGCTGCTCAGCATGGGCCTGGTGTCTGAGAGAAGAGAACTCTATAAGAAGAGAAGTCGTAATGCTCACGGGAAGAGCTCTGGAAAAAGAATGGTAACGTTATTTTAGATGTATGGTACTTATGTCTTTTTAAGATAAGACTGTAAAAAAGATAAAGTATGTGAAGACTATCAAAATATAAGCTTCCTGTGATCCAGTGTTTTTAAAGAAATGGCATCTGTACAATGGAGAACTTGTTTTTTTTGGCACAGACTGAAGAAGAGTTCCTGGCAGAACTAACACAAGGTGCTCCGGATGATTCTATGGACAGAGATGAGGAAGAGGATGAAGAGGATGAGTCTGAAGAGAGTGAGGAAGATGAAGAGCAAGAGAGGGAAAAATCCCAAAATGTCATGAGAAAGAGCCAAAGCGCGCACACCCCAGTGGAGAGGAGAGCTGATGTAGGCGCCATGGTCACTGCTCTGCATCAGGGAGGTGAGACTAAACTTCTTAGACAGTTTTACCACTTTACTTTCTTCACTTTATTTAAATTCAAATGGGCAAAAGCTGGAATGTCAAATATTTAATAAGAATTTTTGGATAAAATGTATTTTTTAAGATGATGCTAGAGTCTGTTTTTTATCAGATAATTCAGTAAGTATTTGGAAGACTATGAATTATTTTTTCAAACTTTCTTGGACAACATGAATTATAAACTGATTTCATGTTTTATCAGGCATGTCTGGACCTCTGTTGTGGCTACAGAATTGTCTTAACAGAACCGCAAATGACCGTGAAGAAGATGGTAAGTGCAAACATTTTGCATTTACTTCATTTCTTTAATTGATTGAAAGTTGTTTTAGGTTTGGTGGAAGTTAAGTGTGAGTAAATGAAATCGTTGCTGTCCAGGTTTCTCCCAGCCTGTGCCACTGGTCCCCCTGACTGAGACCAATGAGGACGCCATGGACAACAAGAGCATCCAGAGGCTGTTACGCAAACTGGGGATGCGTGCACCGGCAAATGAACAGGTGTTTTTTTTATGATGTCATCACCAAATCAGTGCTGTCACTTGTTCCTGTTTTGTTGCATTGGTAAAATAAAATAACAAGATGATTAATAATATAGAATAAGAAAGACATCATATAAAAAATAAACTAGAAGGGCACCCCTCCACCAAGGCCCATCACTCTCTTTATTATAAACCACCATTTTAAATCACTAGATCCACTAGATTTTATTTGAATCTGTACCAACTTTCACATGTTTATAAATATCTTTCCCCCAGCTCCATTAATTATTCTCTGAGAAAGAGAAGTAAAGTAAAAAAACATTCCTGTATCTGTCTCCTGATCCAGATCTGATCCAAAGTTTCCTTGGTTCACGTCTTAACCCTCCACAAAATTCATAGTCATAATCTTGTTGACAAACAAACAATGCCAGTGAAAACATAACCTCCTAGGTGGAGGTAATTAACAGAGTTAATGTTTGATATCCAGGAAACTTTCTGGAGAATCCCAGCAGAGATCAGCGCATCCCAGCTCCGCAGTGCAGCTGCAGCTCTCACTCCGAGAGAGGACGAACCAAGAGTTGTTGCAGAGCAGGACGGGCCAACGAGTCAAACTGAAAAACACCTGGAGGAGGAGGAGGAGAAGGAGGAGGAAGAAGGAGAGGTGTCAGGTGAACAGAGAGCTCAGGCTCTGAGAGCTCTGCTGCTCGCACGAAAAAGGAAAAACGACACCACTGAGCATACAGGTATGTGTGGGACTTGCACAATCGTCACCTTGTGGTGTCAGATGACACCAGTTAATTACAGCTTTCTCACTTAGTGTAAGCATTACGTTACATGCTGCACATTAAATTTACCTCAGCAACAACCTGCTTTGGCAAGTCAAGCAGCCAGGAATGTTGTATCAGAAGTGAGTCACTGTTTATGCTTTGATTTCCTGAGAATATACATAATTTCCCAAGAAAATAAGAGAAATCCACTGCAAGACTCAACTGTTGTTTTGACTTTGAATTGGAAATGTAAATTTCATCATGACGCCTGTGTTTTTATGTGTGTATATATATATATATATATATATATATATATATATATATATATATATATGTATATGCTCTATATACAGATATAAATCTGCTGCTAATTGGTCGAGCATTAAGATTGCATTTGGGTTTTTTTAGCTTCTGTATCAGATTTCACCTCCCTGGAGGAGACAGAAAGTACAGCTGAGAGGTGAGTTATCCCCTTTGTATTTTTTTATCAGATAAGCCAAACCACAGCTGAGAAATTTCTATTTTAAATTGAATACATCTACTTTAATCAAATCAGGTCCCAAGAGAAGAACTCAGCTAAAAGAAGCAGAGTGTTGGACGATGATGAGGAGGAGGAAGAGAATGGTATTTTACTCCTTTTGTTTGAAACCTATTTAAACACTGGTGTTTTAATGTATTTAAGACCTAGACTGTGTTTAAAGGTGGAGGACGTGTCTCCACTTCCCCCCGGTGTTCTAAAATGAAGCTGAAATATCCATAAACACTTTCGACACGATTTGGAGGCAGAAGATGTGCAGTAGTGATTGTGGTGTGGAGCTGCTGTTTTATTAGTTTTAAACCAAACTAATCAGAAACACTCAGTGTGATTATAACTACCTAAAATAACAGAAACCATCTTCGAGCAAAATGTATTTGTACTTGTCCCATCCACTAACATGTAGGTATGCATGGTGATGTAAGTGATCTTTAATCCTTAGTGAACTGCAGCATTAACACAGTTCTCTCTACACAGAAAAGGACTCCTCCACTGCCATGGACATGGATACAAAGAGTGATGCAGATTCAGAGCAGGAGGATATCTCTGCTCCTGTGAAGCGTAGACGGAAGATGGTCTTAATTGATGAAGACGAGGATTAGTGATGAGCTTTAATGGACTGTAAAAGCTGTGGACACGGGAGACTTTAAAGTCTGTGGCTTTGCTCTGAGGTGGATGCAGCTCTCTGGACGGAGTTCATTCCAATCTGTAGAAACACTGTTAATGGAAAACAAAGCAGCCCAAACAATAAGCCATTAGCCATGCCTCTATGTCAATGTTGATTGGACCATTTTCTGTGATAATGCCCAATAGGTTCTGGGTACCTTTCTATTCTATAGGTTACTTTCCTCTGATGTTGTCTAAAAAAGTTCAATTATTAATCAACAATTTCAGCTTTCATGCTTTATTACTTGTATGTCTTTCAAAGTGAAATTCATGTGTACTAATTAATAAAAAAAGCACTGTTGTCAAAATAGTGTCTGACTGGCTGCCTTTGCCCTTTTTTGTCTTGCATTGCATCTTTTTGAACACTAGAGGGCAGTTACATGTGGACTGGATAATTTGACTTAGTGTAGGAAGTCATTGATCATGTATTATGTAGAATATCAAAATTGAACTTTTAATAAATGTCTATCACTTAAAATTAATTTTCTGATCAAAATTCTGCGTGGTCCTCTGCAGTGAGACAGGCTCAGGAAAGACCTCAATCTTGTTTGTGTCTTGCACTTTCTGCTAAAATGACATGAACATATGTCATTTGATAGAGCTTTCTTTATCGCAGCGATCCTGTGTCCGTCTGCAGTCGCTGCCTGTAGTCGTTCACATTTTCCAGCTGTGTCGGAGGTGGTCTCTTGTCCTCACATCTGGACCACGTTAGTAACTTCCTGTCACAGCATCTGCTCTGCCCCCATCCCACAGAGCAAGAGGTGGAATCTGACAATCTACAGATACTGCTGTGAGTTCAGCATATGCACACAATGGTTAGTGGGTGGGTGCCGTTCTTGGAGCTAAGAGGTTAAAGGTACATCATTTCCTCTGCATACAAATGCCTTGAATGTCTCCATGAATTTAAGCTAAACCAGGCTGTATGGAAGCCTAAAGGGGACTATATTAAACCAATAGTGTAGATCTGAATATCAACATGTAGATCCACAGTAGCAGAATAATTGTCCATGTATTTATGTAGAGGGTTGTTTCAATACAAATTAAAATGCTAGTTTCATTTTCAGATACTTCAATGAGATTTTTCTGAGCATATTGGAAAAGTTGTTAGACATATAATATACAATGCTGTACCCAGGGTCTATGTAAAAATGGATTACATAATGGCTCACCAAAAGTGAAGCAGAAGTGTCTCGGTAGCCACTTAGTCGCTGGCTGCAACACAGGTCATAAATCCAACCCCCTCCATGTTAATGGATGGGATATGGTCCAAATTAAACAGTGAAAGTTTGAGTCAATAATTCATGTCATCATAGCAATTCATCTCAACAAGCAAAGTATTTGAAACACTGTAAAACCTTGAATAATCTGTAAAAGTGCTGGAGAAAATGTTCATTTATTAATCTATTAAAATTGTTTTATTTATTTATAAAACACTTTAAACTCAACACATTTAATTAATTCAGGAATCAATTCAACATAACTGCTTTCCAGGGAGTCCTGGTTAGCAGTATAACACAACTTTTGCAGTGAGGAATCATCTTAGTCATCATTTATTAATATTAATGAGTGCAGACTTTATGGCATTTATTGCCATAAGAATTGATGAGAGGTTGTTACAACTTGACAATGCAATGTGGTCCTTATTAATGGCTTAGAGCTGATCCACAACTGTACATATTTGAACAATTACCAAAATCCCTTTATAAGAGTATTTTCACAAAATAGAGATGAAATGCAGACATGACTAACATACAACACTGTCTATACTGGGCCAGTAATGAGCTCCACATGTTGAGACAGTGACCAGAATTTGAATGTGAAGGCGGACAAGTTGAATTACAGGCTAACTCGTTTTGTATTCCTGCTGCTACACACTGAAAAGCACTGGGAATTCACTGTGTTCATGGAGCACCAACTGGTGACACAAGACCCTGAGGATTGTGTTGGTACTTTCAGGGGGAATGAGCTACAGCTGTGCGTGCAGAGACTGTGGGAGCACTTCATTCCTCTCCGCAGGGTACGGAGGAGGAGGAGGAGGTGGCTGTGTGGTGTGCCAGGGACAGGATCTTATTTATTTATAACAACGACTGTAGACAGTACGGCCGCAATGCTAGCAGCTCCACAACTGCTCCCACGTGTGCATTGTTTACCACTGACGGTGTTCACAGTTGACATAAACAAATGGGGATCATTTTTGGGGTTTGGGATAGTCATGTGTGCAGATCATTTGGATAAATCAATTCTTGCTTCTGGCATGCTAGATCTACGATTCCTTGAAATGAAAATGCATTTGCTGGTATTATATAAGATATAGCAGTAGAAAAGTGTTTGCCTATGCTGCTGTAGATGATTTAATACGAGGACAATTAAACGATTCTTAGTTACTTGTGCTCTTCCTAGGAAGGAGGTGATGTCATTGCTGACTAGCTCCATTAGCATTTTTTCATCTTTCTCTCCTGGAAAAACATCAAATATTAAAACTCCTGCCAAGTAAAGGTGATGTTCTGTCTTTTCCATTGAAAGTCTGAATCTCTGCTCCACAGTTTAAACCAAAAATGCACAAAAGCAAACTAAGTACTGTGTTTAACTGTAGAGAAACTTCCACAATCCTAAATACCTAATACTCACATGTGCCTCCAGATGTGTTGCAACATGAAGTTCAATTCCTCTCCACACGACTTTTCTGGAAAATGTGACAGACAGAAGAGGTTGATGTTTCCACCCCTCACAACTGAACAGACAGGTATGTTCACCCCATTAATTTCCCAACAGTTGCGATTGTTGAGTAACCTAAAGAAACCCACTTTCAGGAGATTCACTGAAAAGGCCTTCTATACAACCCAGCAAATATCTTCTTCTATGCATTTCTGTGAATTATCCTGACCTTGTGTGAGGAGATTTTTTCATCTGCTCTTTCAAAAGTCCAGTTCAAGCATAATGTGTAATGTGATATGGTCAGATATTCCAGTAAAACCCACACAATGATTGTTTCCTCAAGTAAAAAATCTTAGTTTTAATCAAAGCATCATGTTTGAACTGTTGTTTTGATGTAAGTACTGAGGAAAACGTGTCAACCAAAAACCCCTGTAGGGTGATTTCTATCCCTTTCTGTGACTTCTAAATGAAACATCAGGTCTTGATTTCCATTAACAAAGCTAAGGTTTCTACTCACTGAAGGCTCGCTCAATATAATGACTGGCATAATGCATCTGTTCCTCACATGTGTGCAATACGACCACCAGGCTTTTCCTTCCATGTTCTACTTACGAAACAATCTTTGTTGTATGTGAATGAAAAATAAATTAAATGTCAAATGCTGTTTTCAATTTCAAATTGTTATAACATTGCATTTTCAATTGACTTGAACAGTGCTTGCATGAAAAGAAAATCAAGCTACATTGTTTATATCAGGAGCCCACAGCTTAAGATCTGCTGATAAGACCCTGCTAAGTATTTGTCAGTCAAAGCTGAGGACCACAAGGCTTTGCTGTTTGGGCTCAAAGCCTCTTGAAAGGTTTATCTGAGGAACTTAGACTAGAAACTTCATTGTGTCTTTTATATCATCTCTCAAAACTTGATTTTAACATTATTGTGTTTATTACTTTTTGGGTTTCTTTCATTCTTTCCTTTAGAATGAATATGTTACACCCTGCCTCTACATGCTGCACCACCCCTCACCAGAATCTCTCGCTATGTTGTTCATGTGTGAAACACAAACTCCGAATGAATTGTGAAATGTGCCTGCTTTCTCACGGTGAATCCTCTGGATAATCTTCTGCTCTATTCTCACATGGACTCATTTGTATTGGCTCTCACTACCAGCCCCTCTGGATAATTTCATGAGATCAACTTGAGTTAAGTACATAGATGTTGTCAGACATGTCCTGCCGAGGATCTTAGATGCGTTCACAACAGCAACAAAGTCTCAGCAGGATTCATATGAGGGTGGTGAAGCGGTCAGAGTTACCGTATTCATTTCACTGCAGAAATCAGATGATTTTGTTTTCAGCACACTGACACCAGCGTCGGCTCTTTTCACCACAAACTCTCTTGACATCTTCGTCTGTGACTTCGAAGTGCATGGCACCGCTTTTTCACTCAGATAAATTGTTTTCATTTTGCGTCGGCCCTGTTAAGCCCAATTCAAACATTGATCTGGCAACATGATCCGCTTAACGTAACACTCGCCATTGTTGTGAAGTAAACAGAGACGCCAAAGAATTTGTAAATAAGCGGACTGGAAACCAGAAAAACTCAACACAGCAGCATTGAAAACCTACGGCCACTAATGCTTCAGCAGTGTAATTGCAGAACAAGGCACACACATCTACGCGCAACTATGGGTGTCACAGCGGTGTAGGCCCTGTGCGTACCTACGCCATAGCTTTGGCGCAGAAGCATGAATTAGGCGTTAGAAACGCCCCCACTTTTTCGCAGATCTCCTGCTGAGAGCTCAAATCGATTTCTGCTTTATACTCGGGGGCCAGGTGGAGAAAGTCTCCAGAAACTTGTCTCACTAGGACATTTGCGTTCACACGTAGACTGACAAAATGCGGAGAATCCCCAGAGTTGAGTACATGTCTGAAACATAGTGTCTGAAAGCAGCTCAAAGCTTTGGAGGGGGGGCTCATCGGTCTCTGCTGCCCCTCAGTCCCCCACCCCTCCCTGCCGGCCCTTCCAACGGACCAACGGACGACTGGATGGAGGCAGAGAGGGGGACTCTTCCTCCTTTGTTTTTTAAATGCAGCTTCCAGAGGCAGAGAGGAGGGGAGGTGTGTGAGGGAAGGAGGGAGGAGGAGGATCGGTAACATTTTCCAGAGACTCGTGGAGGAGTGTGGAGTCACAGCCCGGAGGAGCCGGAGCACTTACAAAGTTTGACCCGAGTCTCACAGTTTCGAGTTCCGCGTTTCCATCGGGTGATTCGCATGAGGCAGAGCGGGAGAGAGGAACCGGGCGATGCCGCTTAAGTTCCCGTGAGTCTTTAAAAAAAAAAGGAACGAGGGAGACGGAGAAAACCGGTTCTCCTGGGTACCCTGCCGCCGCTTTTGTGTTTGTCGTCGGGGGGAGAGTTGTTCCTGTCTGACAGGAGCGAGAGACAAGGATCGAACAGCCGAACACAGCACGAGCTCCCCGGTGAGTTTCTCTTTTTCACTTTCTAGTTTAAAGAAGTGTCTCTGTCTCTCTCTCTCTCTCTCTCTCTCTGTGTGTGTGTGTGTGTGTGTGTGTGTGTGTGTGTGTGTGTGTGTTCAAACCCCAGTATTTGTTCATATGTTTTTATTTAGTTTTATTTATGTAACCTGGACATTGATCAGCAGTATACAGTATAGACCCATTTCACGGCAGCCATTTTGATAAGAAATAATAGGTAAACACAGGTGTTGCATGAGGTTGTGGTCTAATTAGACAGAGCGTTAATTAACCGACTATTTCATGTCAAAATGGCTGCTGTGAAAAAGATTGATTGATTGATTGATTGATTGATTATAGCTGAGTGATTCCTCCAGCAGATGATGACTGATCACGGTTTGTAATAACACGTAGCTATAGGCAGAGCAGACTGCTTCAATGGCTGCTCACCCACTTTTAGTTTTAAGGCTTTTTACACTTGAGGGACATAATGCAACTTATCCTTCAGCCTTTGAGGACAAAGACATAATGATGCAGGATAATCAGGGCTTTATTGTTGTGCACTGAACCAGTCATTTAGACCAAAACCCTCCAGTGCTCTGCTTTCATCAGCACTGGAAAACAGCTTAGTTATGCAGCAGATTGCATAGAAACAGAAAGAAGATAAATGGTCCTTGCAATCATTTGTTGTCTGACTCCACAGGTTGTTGTCTCTTCCTTCTTTTATGTCTGCACATCCTCAAAAGCCATACACAAACATGCTTTATTGTGTGCAGCAGACGTTTACTGTTCCTCTATGGCCCAGTGCTTGCGTGCAAAAGGCCCCCGGCCCTGTGGTTCTGCTGTGTGATCCAGGCTGGGAGTGCCTCTTGGCTTTTTCAGGACAATATGATGACAGCCTACAGGTCCTGTCTGTACTGGGGCATGGCAGTCTGTAGTTACAGCGACTCAGTAAACCCCTCCTCTTGCCCTCAACCCAAAATCTACTTGACCTACTCTGTCAGCCTGCACCAGATGGTTTTGCCCCCTTTGAAAAGCTAGAAAGGAAACCCTTCCCTGCCTTGGGAAAAAAAAGAGGAGGCAGGAAGAGCAGGGGTTGATGAAAGTTACACTGCATGGTACCTATTAATTAGCACAAGGTTTTGTTTTAATAGGATATTAAACACTTAAACAAACAATATGACATTCAAGAAAACGTACAGCACTAAACTTAATCAGAAGCGCTTTAGCACCATTTAGGGAGTGCTGTTGAGCAGACAGCTTCATCCTCTCAGCGAGGCAGGAATTCCCATTTTATGAGGACGAGCTTTAATTTGAAGTTTGGGTAATTGCTGTGTTAGCATCTGCTTTCTTCTGAAAACACACACAGTCTTTTTTTTCCCCCTTAAGACAACAGAGCCATAGGCAAAGGTTTACTCTTTCAATTAAGGTGTTTGCCGGCCTCCTCTCGATCTACGGTTTCAGACCTCACAGAGAAGGAGGCATTGATTCGCTCTGTGTTTAAATACACATGCTTTCATATTAGTTACAGCTGACTCCAAACCCATTGTGGAAATATAAATTAAAATCTATCTTTACTTTCAGCTTTTTGTGGTTACTGTACTTTCAAATGGATTCATTCAGTATTATACAGAGTGTGTTGAAGAACAATGTCAGAATCGTGTTCAGTATTGTCAGCATCTACTCTGTTGTCATATGTTATATATTTAAGATCTAAGCCATCACAGATGCACATGTACTTTGACAATGACGCTTGTTTGAGTATTGGTTATTAATCGGAGTTTGTTTCAGAAGTATTCCGCTTTGTTGGGTTAACCCTCCAGCTCTGTCGGACCATGTGCTCGGGCCCCTTGATCTGTCCATAAATCTAAATACTGATGAGCTATGGCCATGTCATTATGAATAAGAGCAGCGTTAACAAAGAGCTGTACTGTAAAATCTCCAGTAGATTCATTGCTGTGGTTTATCGAATAAGGAGCCTGCTATACTCTTTATCTCTGGCTTTCTTGTCTTACTGGAAAGTGCATCATGGGTATTAAAAAAATCAGAAAATTGTGCCAGCTATTTTATCTCTTTGTTGTGCTGCGGAGAAAGATCATGACTCTTTTAGCTATTCACTTCTTTCTTGCCTGTGTCTATGGTTATGAAAGTAATACAGAGGTCATTTTGAGTTAAAGTAAGAGCTTTGAGAATTTAAAAGGTTACATATAATTAACAAGTAACCCACCCAAACTAGTGGCTTCAGTGATTGTCACAGAAATAGCCTTACTCTGGGAACTGATGTGAAGAACAAGAGTTTGTGTTAGACTCTGCAATGGGAATTATCCGGAGACTCCTGGGTGCAAGAAAAGCCCCATTGTCACATGGAAACCACACAGAACTGATACCAGTCATTTTGAAACATCCTTCCATAGGCTACTTATAGGCCCTAACCACTGGTTATCGTTATGACATGAGGGGGGTTTTGCGTTCACTTCGAAGAGGACGGACATATGGGACATTTTAGGCTTGTGAGATTCGCTGTAGGAGGTACAATTATTGCAGACTGGAATTTGACAAAGAGGGTTGCTCTAAATGATAGAGCTGCAATGGAAGAGCTGCAGACATATGGGCACTGCATGGATTTTTAAACAACCACTGTGTGTCCCTACTCCCCTAAAATGATCACAATTCAAGTTAAAAAAAAATCTTTTTTTTGGTAAAGTCTCTGTTTCCTGGACACTTGTAAACTCCCTGTGTTGCTATAAAAACAGAAGTTTGATAACAGCTTAATAAAGTAATTCAACACTTCAATAGTATTAGGAGTCCTTGTTGAATTGATTCCGGCTCGTCTTCACGGGGAGGTCAAAACATGCCTGGACATAATAAGCATGTTGGTGTCTTGCTCAAAGACAAAGTGCTAGCTGGATGGGCAGATTTAGCTTCTCTGCGCCAACATGCAGTTCATCAGCAACATAAATGATCCCTTACACAGTGCTGTACTGTCATGTACTCACTAACATATGGACATCAGACTTCACCACACCGCCTACTAAATGTTGCTCTCTACCACAAACCCTAATGGAGCGTTGTGGAACTGCCCCGCCTTACTGCAAATGTTGTGCTCTGCCTCCTCTTCTGCTGGATCTCAACTCCAACCTACTGCAGCACAGAGCGCTAACTTGGTGGATGAATATTACTTCTTAGTAGGGTTTTCACCATGTTAATGACCATGTGTAGCTGTGATGTATAGCATACACACGTGCGTTACTGACATGTGACTCTCTTCTAAAGGCCCCTCATTGTGTTTCTGATCTTTTTTCATGTCACTATAAGTAGCTCTTTGCAGTTAAGTTGAATGGCCTCTATTGTTTAGACTAAAGTCCGGCAGGCATGAGATTGAAGGATTATGAGCAAAAAGAAGTCACATAGAACCAACTAAACTTTTGCCATAAATCACCGACTATTATTAGGGTCTGGAGCCACATGGGAATTGATTTGGAGCGAAGATTGGGTTAAACTTGACTGATCATTTTATGTCCTTAAAGACAAGAGACTGAAGACCTGGGCAGTTACCAGTGTGGCTTAAATAATCTAATGAGTGCAGCCAATATGACAGAAAATATGACAGAATAATAATATATTTTATTTCATAACTACGTAGTGACCAAACTGGGAACTCCCGACTGTGCCATGTGCAAAATTAAATTTGTTAAATGAAGTGGATCAGTTCTGGGAGGCAAATATCAGAAATTGTTTTTCATGAAGTCTTTAATTTTGGAGACTCTGTGGTCACAAATATTTGGATTATGATGAAGAGACTTTAGACTGCTTCAAGACAGATCAACAGCACAGTGCACATATTTGTGTCATATCTTGTAAGTTATTATGTGAAGGTTCATGTCTGGTTTAGAAGTCTAGTTGCTGCTTTGGGTTAAACAGCTGGTAACTAGGAAAAGTCCATGTGATACCCAGGCAAGACAATTGACAGAAGAGAATAGACCTTGAGGGTTAGTGGTATATAAGAGCCAAGCAGGGGGAATTAAGCAGATGAGGTTTTTGTTAATACTATGACCTAAAATGACACATTTGTTATGTAACTAGAAGTTTAAAGCTATGAATGCACCCACAATGCATAAGGACACCCTGGGATCACTCAAGCCACATTCTATGACTCATGTCTGTGTATGCAAATCTATCCTAGTTGTCTTTGCATTGTTTGTACAGCACAACAACAGAAAGCAGCTGGTTTGCTTATGCCACACACTCTCAGGTTTCCAAGCAAGGGAACATATATATCCATTGACATGCATAGTTTTGTTGCTCTATTCATTTATTTTTGTTTTCACCCTACTGTCTGTTTGTTGGTTGATTTGTTTGTTTGTGAGCAAGATCATACAAAACAAGTAAACAGATTATAACGAAACTTGAAGGGAACTGATATCTAAGTGTGTGCAACTCGGTGCTTCTTGATTAAATTCCATGGGACGGTTGGGCCATGGTGGTGGTACGTGTTCTACTGAGTGTAACTCTAGTTTGGTGTGTTTGTTTAATTTTCGAGCAATTAAAAATGTGCAAGTGTTGAAATGTAAATCTGGATTAAACAACAAAAGGTCTGAAGGGTTTTAGAGCCTCAGCCACTATAAACTGAAACAACAGGAATGTCTGGTGTGGTGTATTCGGTGACTGACAGGAGACATTTTGGGCAGTAGAGTTCAGGGCCTGAAGATTTTGTCAGTTATCAATTTGTTTATTGTGACTTGTGTGTAAGCCTGTTGAGTGTCATGTTGGTTTGATTATGGCTGCATGGATCTTAAACCCAGTGTATATGAATATAAATCGCAAAACCTAAGCAGTTAAACTCTTGGGGGAAAAAGTGGAGAATGACAATCATGTGGTGCGCTGCTTATTATGCAGGGTTGGTATGTCACATCAACACAACAGTATTTTCTCAGATGAAATATGTGATGTCATTAGTTGAAAAGAAGCTTTGGGTTTGACGCTCCGACTCTGGTCCTGCGTCAAAAACACAAAGGTCAGTTCCTGCTGAAACCTGATGCTCCACTTCCTCATCTGGTCCTGAGCTTCCTGCTTTGTAGGAACAGGAAGCTGACCTGACTTGATCAGTCTTTCAGCTGCTCAGATGAAGCAGCTGAAGGTGACATGATGAATGGCTGCAACTGCAGACCATGGATGCATCCCACATTCTTGGTAGAGTCGTCCAAGTGAAGTTGTCCGGCGTCCAGCTGTAACTGCAGATTTTCAGCTTCTCAGCTGGTCCTGGCTGTCAAGGCGGAGGAGCACTTGCAGAATGCTAGGCTGTGATCACACACGCCCACTCCTTGATTAAACACACCCAAATTAACTATGTGGTCTATGTGGGGAACTCGGAGCCGACCCTGCCTGTCCCTCAGCAGCTGAGCACTCAAACCTGTGCTGCTCAGATCCACACAGTGTTTGTTCAGGGGTCACATACTCCTGGGCAGGTTTGTTTCGAGGGCAACAAAATGTTTTAATAGCTCATCTGAAGCTGATATTCATTGTGTATTTACTCTCAGTTCCTGTATAAATGCAGGTAGCATGTTGTATTTTATGTTTATGTCATATATCTTTTGTGCTTTATCTGCTGCTCTGTCAAATTTGATTTGATTTCCATGTGACTCTATTGGATTTTATCACTTTGATTGTGAAGTGCTTTGGGACTAGTGTCTGTGAAAGGTACTATGTGAATAAACTTCGCTTCTGGAAAGCAATCAGCTTTTTTCTTGAACTGTTCCAGCCTTTGTCGTAACCCTCTCATTGACCTAATGTTTCAAGCCTCAATTGTTCAAGCTTGTCAATGCTGGAAATGAACTCAATCACAAATCTGATGAAATCTGAAAAACCATATTGACAATCCAACTACCCGTAGATGTACTTTATGTCTTGATGTAGCTATTAGCATGCTAAGATGCTAAACTTAGATGGTGAACATATATTACTTGCAAAAGATCAGCATTAGCCCTGTGAGCATATTACCATACTGGTGCTATCTATAGCTACAGCTAAGTGTCCAGGCGTTTGTTGAAACCTCCTCATTTGACAAGTTATTCAATGCTGGAAATGAAACCATTGTAAAACCTGGAAGACACAGGAGAGAGACAAGAGACTCATGAGCGACAGAGCCGAGCTGAGCTGCAAAGCTTCCACAACAGCATAAACCGCCAGACACTTTAAGTTAGCGGTTCAATCCCAGTTTTCCCCATCTGCATGCCGAAGTGTCCTTGGGCAAGATGCTGAACCCTGAATGGCCCCTCATAGAAAAAAGTGCTGCCCATAGCTGCACTATACGAATGTGTTTGTGAACTGCAAAAGTTCTGCACTGTAAAGTGCTTTGAGTGGTCATCAAGACTAGAAAAGCACTTTATAAATACAGACCATTTACCATAAATATTATTTGCAATGTTACACATGTTCACATTATCACTGTAAGCATGTTAGCATGCTGATGCTAGCATCCATTTAGTCTATTTAAGTTCAGCCCTATTAGCATGACTGTAGACTCTTACAGTCTTGTTGACTCGCATTGAATTTGTTGCCAGGCAACTTGAGCTTGTAGAAAACTCCGCTTGGAAGTTTCAGGGGGATTTTTCTGTCTCCAGAGAATTCAGTCATTGAGACAGACATTTCTGTTTCTAGTTAGGACCCCCTCCCTCCCATCACTCACCAGCTCCCTGACGGCAAATACTTCGAGCCCATCTTAAAAGCAAACAGTTGAGATTTACTGGTTTCCTTGGTGCTCTCGGCCATCTTTATATGATCCCCTTTTCGTCCGCCCAGTTTCCTCTGAGTGCCACTAGAGGTCACAGCATGGGCCTCAGAGTCTTTGTTTTGCACCATAATGGCTCCATTCTCCCACAGCAACAGACTCCCAAGCCTGCTAGTCATTGGACACCGTTGTGACTCACATAGGGGGTAATATGAGGAAGATGTAGAAGCAGGAGAAGGTCCATAATTACTGTTAAAATAATGATGGATTATTAACTACTTCACACTAACTGCTTTAAACAAATATCACATTTATCAAATGATATGTGGTAAAAAGCAGCACCCAGTGGCACAGTCTGGCTCTTCTGGCCTGTTTTTGATTGCCTGTTAGCGTTGCTGACTTATTCTCATGGTTTAACTAAATGCAATAAGCTGACCAAAATACGTCCATACAAACTTGTGGTCCAGTAGAAGCAAAGAGAGGAACACCAACATGGATAGTGAGATCACAGTGACGCCCAAACCAGAGGGAAACAAAAGTTCACAGGAGTGAAGTTCCTGTCACTTTTTTCTAAACCCCCTATCCTGTTCAGGGTTACAAGGGGGCTAGAGTCCCCCACTTATTTGGCCAGGCAAGTGCAGTCTGTCACAACACGCACAGACAAACACCCTCACACCGGAAGTAAAGAGTTTAACCCGAATTTCCTAGGATGTAGAGGTATCCCTCACATATTTTTGACGGGGTGTGTAAACTCCACACAGGAAACACCGGATCAGCCGTCATATTCAAACTCTTTTTGTTAACCACTGATTTTATAGTATCCTTTAGTAAGTTTTCCTTCTTAAACTGGAGCTGATTTGAGGATTATAATCTAAAGAGAGATCTTTCCAGTAGCTGCTTATTTTGTTAGAATGGCTAGATATTATTTTGGGCCTGTCTCATACTTTGAAATTACACACGGATACACCGGAAGCCCACATATCCCAGTTTTCCACCAACGCTTAAATGCAACATGTATTTGTGAATCTGTGTGGAGTGGAGAGCGGAAAAAGAGTCTGAAACATCCTCACTACGTGTAAGATGATCCTTGCCTATGAGGCAATCCACGCACATGCATTTAATAGTCTGTAAATGATACCAAAAAAATTCAGAACTGTTTTTAGACATTTGTACACACAGAGAGCTATTTGAAAGCAAACATTATCACATTGTAGCAGTTGAAATTAAAAATATGTTTGCAAAATAATATGTGTGCATTTGTAGAGCACAATTTGCCTGGTATTTGTGTGTGGATTTGAGCACGCATTTGTGAGTACCCAAAGTTAGGCACAAATCATTGTATGCGTTTGAAAATCTTGTTTTTCAATTGTTGATCATGTAATGTGACCATTCTGATTTTATTTTCTCTCCATAATGCTGCTTCAGTCAAAAACAATGTCTTCACCTTTTTACTTTGTTTCCTCTCAGTCATTTGCTGCAATTGAAAACATGAAGTTGTTTCCCTTCCTGCCAAAATACGCAGCGCTGCATCTCTCGAAAGCACCACCTCTTCACTAAGGCCTTTGGCCTCAGTTAACACTCCACCCTGCTGCTAAATTCGATCCTGTTTTGTATTATTACTTTTTTCTTTTCTCTTCTGTCTTGTCGTCACAAACATATGTAAAGCAACCTCGGGTCCTGTGAAAGGTGCTATATAAATTCAAACCATTATTATTATTATTACTATTATTATTATTATAATTAAAGTGGTGAAAATAACAAATACTTGTCACTGCTGTGAATGTTCTCTTTTATGATAACATGACATCATGTGGTTCAGCTGTATACATCACCACACCCAAATGTTTTACATAATCGTGCAGCACTATAACAGTTTCCTTCATTGTGAGTTAATCTGCCAACCATTTCTCATTTAAGTCCAAGTGACTTTATTTATAAAAAAATAAAAATAAAAAATGTCCATTGTTATTTACTAGAATCCTGATTTTATGTTTATCTGTCCAACTCACAAAAATCAAATAAACCCCAACCTGCAACCAAAACATATGAAACATTATTTTCTGTTAATCAAGTACTCATTATTTTGGCTTTTATACATATTATCTTAAGCTATATTTGCATGTATTCAACCCATATCAGCTGTGTAATATAAGACTCCAGACAAAAGTCTCCAGATTAACGTGAGCATTTTCCCCCCAAAGTTCTCTTTCAGTAAGGAGATGAGACATTGAAGTCGTCAGTAATAGAAAACAACGACAGAGAAATAGGTACCAGAAGAACTTTGAGTGACTAAAAAAGACAAAACTTTCCAATGAGCTTTCATTTTTTCCAAGTCAAGTCATCCTTAGGCAGAACAGAAAACCTACACAGCTTTGTGTCTCAAAAAAGTGTCACATTTCAGCACTGGAGTAAAAAAACAGATTCAATGTGGGAAAAGGTTCAGGTGAAGAAGGAGAGGTGGAAGAGGAAAAATAAATATCTGGTGAAACGCGAAGGCAGGACCGCGTGTTCCTGACTGTTTGTCTCGAGTAGAAAACGTGAGTTAGCTGTAATCGGATCTCAACTGTGGTGAGATCATGCACGAGGCCCGCCAGCATTCTCACAAAGAGCAGTCCACCCATAAGCCGTGAGCCCCGCTGCAGCGCGCTGTGGCTCTCTGCAGGCCTGCCAGCTTAAATACCATATGTCATTTTTCAAGAGCGCTAGATGGTTTTAACAGGGCAGTCGTTTTGTCCACTAGTTATTATCATCAATTGACCCTACAGTACGTTTGTGTCTTTACAATAAGTATTAAGTAAAAGTGGCCAAGCACCATTACAGTTATAAAAATAAAGATTCCAAATTACTTACAGGAAACACGTTGTTCCCTTTCCATGTAATTCTAACAGGACAGTTAAACTGTGTTCCTTTGTTTGCTAGTTTGTTTGTTAGTTCACAAAATTATGCAGAAACTACCGGACATATCAACATGAAACTGGTGGAAGGATGTGGTATGGGTCAGGAAAGAACCCAGTACATTTTGGTGTGGATCACTTTTACTTTCTTATCTCTTTCTTTAATATTCTAAGAAAGGATAGGGTGTTTCTCAACATGTTCATTGTTTTCTCTCATTTCACAATTCAAGTAGGGCACATTTAGGGAAGTGATAATTACCAGTGTGTGTAGATCCAAAGAAAAATCAAGATCTGTGAAGCTAAAAAGTTCTCGTCAGGTGATTGCTTCTTCACGACTGTCCGAGTTCACGACCCCTGCATGTCCGAGAGGAAGCAGAGCCAGATGGGGTCCTGGCACATGGATTATAGTGAGTGAATGAGCTGCTTGTGTATGTGCCCAGAAATACAGGGTTGTGCTGACTTGCATAGTGTTGTGTGTTGAGTTTGTGACAGCTGCACATACAGAGAAGGAGAGGAAGAAGTCTCAGTTGACCCTGAAGATTTCACACCCTGTCTGTACCTCTAGAGTACTTGAGTTCTTCAATATAAAACTCAATTATGTTTTTAACTCGACTGAGATTCAGACACATTTTCAGATCTTTAATTAATCAACAGTTTATTCTTCTCTTACAGTCACCAAACCTGATCAGATGGACCTAAGATAACGCCACCAGAAGTTCTACCCTTGTCCCAAACCTCCGCCAGCCCCACGACCTTCCACTTTCAGTCAGAATGGCAGATCCCACCGGGCTGAGCCCTGAAGGGGCGGGGGCAGGCATAACCGAGGTCGACACCTGTAGCTTGGAGATAGAGAGGAAGTATGATGTCATCCCTGCCGTCATCTGCTCCATGTGTTGCCTGTTTGGCATCATCTACTGCTTCTTCGGTGAGGCTCCCTGCCCTCTCTCAGGCCTTGACATCAAGCAAGCTGAAACACAGGATGACATAACACAGTCACAGCATACATGCTGATAGATTTATATTATGGTTATGTAATATGGTGCTTGCTTTTTGTCCTGTTCCTTTCAACTCTCAGTTTTTCATTGTAAATCTCTCCTATGTCTCCTCCTCTAGGTTACCGCTGTTTCAAGGCTGTCATGTTCCTGTCGGGCCTGATGTTCGGCTCCGTCATCATTTTCTTGCTTTGCCACAAGGAACACGTTCTGGACACCCAGCTGAGCGTAGAGGCCAGCGCCGGTATCGGCCTCGGTATCGGCCTGCTGTGCGGCCTGGTAACGATGCTGGTGCGCAGTGTCGGCCTCTTCATGACTGGCCTGCTACTGGGTCTCCTCCTGGCCCTCGCCGCTCTGCTGGTCACTCAACAGTTCTACACCCCGACCACAGTCTGGGTGCCGCTGGGTACTCTCCTGGGAACAGGCATGCTGTTTGCCGTGCTGACGCTGCAGTGGCAAAAATTCTTCACCATGCTTTCCACAGCCGTGTTCGGGGCAGCGATCATGACAGTGTGTGCTGATTACTTTGTGGAGATGCTGGCACTCGGCACACACGTGTACGAGTGCCTGCGCCTCACGCCCGGACCACCTCTCTGCTGGTACAGCTGGGTCATTATGGGTATCTGGCCCGCCCTCAGCCTCATAGGAGTACTGGTCCAGTGGAAACTGACGGATGACAGCTTCTCACACACTGAGGGTGAGGATGAAATATAATGATGCTCTGAGTTGGGTCATGGTCTGTATTTATCAAACCTCTGAGAATCACACATAAGAATGTGCTCAAGAGCCAAGACATATTTATTAAGCATTCATTCTTTTTTTTAAAGCATGTTTTCCCAGGGATTTCTGCAAAAAAGGGGATTTATATTAAAGGGTAAAAAAACACCCTGTCTCACAAACTTGTCTTCCCCTCAAGCTAACTAAAGAATAAACCATCAAAAACGGACAAAAACAAACTCATAGATGTATAAGAGAAAACAGATACTTGGGAAAAATTTGTGCCACATTGCCGCTCTGTCTTCAACTACATAAGATCGATTGAAAAGTGACCTTGAAGGCTAAAATTAACCTGCAGCCATTTCATTTTAATTTGAGAGAATTTTCAAGTCACAAAATCTTCCTGTTATAAAAAATAAATGGAAGAATTTTAGCTTTGTGGTCCTTTAATTAATTAAGAACTTTAATACTTCAACGAGACTCAGATATTTTAGCAGTACGGACTAGATGGCCCAGACATTTTAGTCAGGATTTTACAAATATACTTTATTTCATGGCTTTTTATTTTCTCTTTCCTCTTAGTTGTAATCAGTCGACGGCAGAAGAGAGTCCAGCTGATGCGGATTCGGGAGAAGGACGCCAAGAAGCGACAGCAGGCAGGTGGGCAGGAAGGCACATACCGTCGTAAACCCACCCCAGTGAAACGTTACGCTGGGGATCTACTGGCACCGGTCAGTGTCACCCAGAATGGCGTGTGCTGTAGTTGCTGATAATTATTATGCTTACTAGGAAGACCAGAGTAGTACAATAAAAAAAGACAGGCTTGTTTCTTGGTTAAGTTGCGAGTATTTTTGTGCACCTCACTCATCTCTCCCTGTTTTGTTCTTGCCCTCAGAGTTACCTGCAAAGTCTTCGAGACAGACAAATGGGCACAGGCACTTCCCTTAGCAGCCTGGGAACTGCCAACCACACCATGATCGACTTGGAGTACGACACCGGCTCCACTGTGCCCCTCACAGCTACAACCCCAGTCGTCAGGGTGTGAGCAGCACAGAGATACGAAGGGACTACTTAATGCACTCCGGTTCTTCAGCAGTGTCTCACTAACGTAGAGTAGAAGCTATAAACTACTCCACTCCGCTGAGGGTGTTTTTCAAACTGATCTGGAGTGAGGATGGATTTTCTCCTCATCAGTGTGTCGGTGAAAACAAATGCTGCTTTTTATTTGAGAAAAGAGGAAGTGTCAAGCTCCTGCTTGGTGAACGCTACAACCACTGTGTTTCTCAGAGAAACTTCATAAACAGACACTAACAAAGTAAAGCAAGGTCCTCCATTTCCTTCCATCGTGTATTAAATACATAACAGCAAGTACGAGCCTCAAAAGCAGGTGTCTATCTGTTTTGGTAGTGAATATGACAAAGCAGTTTATTTGACATTACATGTACTGTACTTAAAGAGTTATTGCCATGAAGTGTTGTGTTATGATATGCCTTTCTGTTTAACTCTGTGGTCATATGGATTTATGATTTTCTTTTTTTAGATGAAGTGTGTTGAGTTAGTTCTTGTAGATGACGTGTGGCCGCAACTATGACGTGAAGCAAAAACTAAATGCAAGAAATAACTGTCGGTATTTGAAAGCTCTTTGCACGAGACTTTAGCAAGAACGTTTTCTAGCAGCACTCTAAGAATTCTGTGACCCTCCTCTGTTCTGTTTTTGCAGTGTAGCTCCAGTCAGGATACAGTAGGTGAATACGTTAGACTGTCACTTGTGGAGTAAATGTTTTATAATTTATTTTATGTTATGGCCAACTACCTGGTAGTGTTGACAAAAAGATATTAAAAAAACAAAGCATGTTTGTTGTTAATTGTAGATTTTTAAAACAATTATCCACTTTTTCTTTGTTTAAATTTCTTTTTTGCAGGGACAACGCACTTGTTACCTGAATCTGTACATACCTGTTGATAGAAATTTCAAAGAGAAATAAATGTGTTTGATAAAAAAGAAAAGAAAATACGTTTTCACTTGTCGCCTCAGTTGCACTGTTTGTCTCCTCGGGCTCTTAGCAACACTGGCACGTTACTGGCTCTACTTTCGGCAATAAAGAGGTCATGAGGAGGATTTCCTACTCTGCAATTGGTTGGGGTTGCCATGGCGCGACCAAAGGTTTTTTTTTTAGCAGACAAACAATGCAGGACAGACCGGCCTTTCATCATTATGAACATATTCCTCCATCCTTTTTACTGGCAATGTGTAGCCACGTTTGTGGCGACGAGCTCATTGCTTTCAGAAAGATCGTTTAACTGCTGACTTAACGTCTTGTTTAAAAATGATTGATTTCTCCTTTAGGACAAAGCTGCACACAGATCCACATGATTTCTCAGTGTGATTCATGAGATTATAGTGGAAGTGTTTAGTAAAGCAGAAGAGCTCTGAACATTTATTCAAGAAGCTGGTTTGACAAAAAAGTTAAAGCCTGAACAGAAATGTGAACACTCCCATCATCGTATTACATCTTACTGAAACTATTGAGACACATAATCCAACACATGTCAGAGAGAGAGACAGAAGGCCTCTTGATTTCTCCCTGAGATCGTGGATGGACTTACATCATTCTCAGTCACAGAAACACATTTGTGCTCAAGAATTAAGCCTCGCAAAAAAAATCTGCCTGCTTCGGAGGGAAGGAGAAGTTTGTAATTAGAACCAGTGATAAAAATAATTCCTTTTCCCTTGCTTTTTTTCTAGTTAGACAATATTTCACAATGAATCACTGCTGTTGAGGTTGCATGGTCATGTCAATGCCCCTGGAGTGGAACCAGCACCCCTGCTGTAGACCTCTTAGTGCCTGTTGCCCCCTGATGGTCAACTCCTAGCATCTCATCCAGCGCGCCTTCTTGCTCAGTGGGTATCCTCTGTCGACTCTCAGCATATCACTCACTCGCCAGTAATTGTCCCCTTTGAAGAAGAAGATCTTTCCGTTGGTCCAGGTGAAGGCTGCGTCCACGTTGGACGGCACACCGGTGAAGAGCATGGAGAGCGGTTTGGGGTACAGACTTAAGTTGTTGAACTTTAGCTCATCCCACTGCCAGTGCTCCGAGCCCTGAACAGGCCGATACCAAAGTTAGGAAATAAGAAAAGAGGTTTTTTTTTGCAAGAACATGGATTCAATGACTCATAGCTTCATCATAGATACCTTAATAAAGATCAGCTTCTTGTTCTTCTCCAGGAATAAGGCTGCGTCGATGTTAGGAGGAATCCGTTTCACCTCTTTAGGGTAGCCATAGTCCAGCAGGAACCTGGTGTACTTCCACACTTTATTCCCTGTGACCAGAAACAGTCTATCATTTACACAGGCTGGAGAACTGAATGTAATATTAGTAGTTGTACAGGGAAACAACTGTACCTTTAAAAAAGTACGTCTTGTTGGTTCTTGGTGAGTGCACAGCAGCGTTCAGGTTTCCAGGGAGCTCCTTCCACAGCCTGTCAATTCTGATCGGTGTGTTGTGTCCAAGGTCAGAGATCGTCCATATATAGTCACCGCTGAAAGCAAAGGTTTTACTCCAAGGACCTGATGGAAATATACAGTGAGATCTTCATTCTTTTTGTGACACGTCTTAATGAACATGAAGTCAGAAAAATCCCCATTGAGAAAATGAGGAAGAGGAATTTTAGAAATGATGCACCGGCCACCTCCCACTGATTCAGTCTCTTTGAGCTCATACATTATTATTCGTGATGCAGGCATCACAGGCCTCTCCTCCTCCTCTTCCTCCTCCTCTTCCTCCTCCTCTCCTCTGTAACTCACCTAACATGATGGCGTCCAGTGTGGCGGTGCAGGGGTCAGGGATGTTGAAGGTTTCATGGCTGCTTTCTGTGGGAAACACACTCTCAGGGGTCGTTGGACTGGCCAGAGTGCTGTCTACGCGTTTACCTAGAAAACAGAGAATATACAAGTTATATGATGAACGCATGCTTACCATGTTTTGTCATTTGAAAACTCCTCAACCAATGTTTGTTGGTTCAGTTCAAACGGTCAGACATGTGGTACAAAATGTCTTTTAATTAAAGGTAATGTTTGAATAATTCAAATTTCTAATTCAATGTGTTCTTTTTCATATGTAAATATTTGAGTTTTACATTTCTAACCTTTACAGTTCATTAAAAGATTACCGGGATACACACTGAGCAGAAAAAAACAACTTGTCAGTGGACAAACTGTGTGATGCCGTCACTGTGTCCAAACTACTGTGAACATATCTATTAAAATTTCTTGACAGCGAAAGCCTCATGAGGAGGTTTAGGACAACCTATGCTGTTATATCTGGAGGTCAACAGCTGCATCCATAGACTCCAACCAAGTGTGGCTCCGGCCTACATCTGTGATAGATGCATGAGATCCTCCAGCAGGGGCCGTAACTGGGCTTATGCTGCTCGGGTCCCTCAACTGTGGAACCCGCTCTCTGCAATCTCAGGCAGGTAAAGTCAGTATCTTCTTTTAGATCTCTTCTTGAGACTCACCATTCTTTTTTTAATTTTAATTATTGATATGGTTGAAACTATTTATAGTATTTTATTTCTTCTTACATTTTATTTCAATAGTTCTTCTTCAGTCTTCACACCATCATCTTGAAACACACTCACCATACAGTGCCTGGATTCCTCTCACATCATCTGAATGAAGCCTGAAGTTGGCACGGTAACCAGAGTAGACCGGTGCCATCAGAGCGCCTCTGAATTGGGAGTGACCCAAGCCGAGGGCGTGGCCGATTTCATGGGCCGCCACAATACGCAGATTAGTGCCATAATATGATCTCTCTGTCCAGAACTCATCTTCATCAAAATGAACAATACCAGACTCTGGTGACTCAGCGTGGGCCAGGACGTGACCTGCAGGTGGAACAGATAAACCCAGTGTGTCAGTGTGTCTGAGGCCAAGTGACAGGAAAAACTTTGCTTATGGAGAGCGCTCACCTCGGCCATCAAACGGGACAGCGCAGTAGCCATCATTCTTATGGAAGGAGATCTTTATGTCCGCTCGGCCATAGTCGACCTCTCTGAAGGTCAATACAGTCACGTCAGTCCAGTAGTTGAAGGCAGAGCGAATGGCTGCCTTGACCTCGGCCTTCTTCATGTCAGGTGTGTAGTTGTAGATGCGGTAGGTCAGACTCCTCTTCTTCCAACGACCTGAAAGAGAGGAAGCTTTTTATGAATCTCGACACCAGACAACAGTTTTGAGACGAGACTTCACGTCCATACAAAGTGTTTTCATTATGAAGCTACGGAACTAAAAGGAATCAATCAGATATCTAAATATTAGCGCTGCTCCCTGAGAAAGAGCATCCAGTCAAGCTTATTGCTTCCAATCCAAACATGTTTTGTTTGTGTTTGTTTCCACAATTTTTCTACAACATACAACCGTACTATACTTCCATCACAATGTATCACAGTCAGAAATAGGACCAGTTTAAATCCTTTGACCACTTGAACTTTACTACTTAACTATTGTTTACATGTGTGTGCACAGGCTGCACTTTGTAATTTCAATACTAAAAGATGTATTTCAGAGATTAGAACGATGTGGTTTGGTGTCTTGTGTTGTGTTCAGGTTTCGATTTTAGGCCCAAAGGTCCGTTTTGCCCAGGGCCCTTGAAACTCTCCTGATCTCAGATTTGTTTTTACGATATGTGTAGGGTTTTAAAACACCACCAACCCCAGCGGTAATGTCAGAGAGAAATGGTAGACAACCACAAATGACTACTGATGACATGGAGTGTTTGCAGTTTTTTCTTAAATTCTATATATAATACAGAGAAAATCAGTTGGTCTGTTGAGAGCTGACAGAATGAACAGAAACTGAATCACTTTATCTTGTAGTTTCTAAGTCGTTATCTCCAAAGAGCTTATGCCCTCGCTGCTGTCTGTTGCTGAGCTTGATTGTCAGCAGGAAAAACTACTGAACAGATCTCCATGAAACTTGATGGTAGGATGAGACATGGGCCAAGAAACAACCCAATTAATTCTGAGCTCTATCCGGTGTATGTGCGTTGTTTTTAGGGGGGGGGCTAGGTGGAGATATGTGCTCTACTGAGAGCCACTTATTTATGTTATATTTACACTTTAAATAACCACTGGTTAAACTTAAGATGATACATGAGGTCTTCAGAGATACAATCTATGTTGCAAGTGTGAAAATAGTCATAAACCTGTGTGTATCAACTTTACAGTGCAGATGTTGCTGATTCAGTCATTTCCAGTTTATGACAACTTGCCACGTAGTTGTCAAAGTTAAAACTGTTCACTGAAGTCAACTGGGATATTTAAGAGGTGAATCTATAACGAGCTTCACAGTAATTTAATTATCTACTTGATCACAGTTTCAGTCCAATGAATGGACACAAAAAGGATTTGTTAACAGCTGTTTTTTTCTTAAAAAGCCACATTTGTGAAATCATTAAAGAGAAATAAATGTTATAAGCACAGATGCTCCGACCCACCCATCACTCTGTATCTGTGAAACTTCTTATTGAAGGGGTCGTCCAGGCCGCAGCGGGGCTGTTTCATCAAGTCCACCGTGGCTTCATCCAATTCTCCAGTAGGTGGCAGATCGTTCACCCTCTGGAGGACACTACACACAAGAGGAGACTGAACATCTGCACACTGAAAAAATCCAGCCGCCTCCTCTGTGTCAGAGCGTGGGAGTATTGTCTCAGGTAGATCTGAGTATCAAGTATAAACCTGTGCGTGTTACCTGAGAGCACTGATGATGTCTTCCAGGTAACGAGGGTCCTGTGGGTCAGCAGAGTCGTCCAGGTAACCATACTGCCTCAAATAGGCCTGTAAATGTACAAGCAGAAAATAAAGCTCTCACGTATTGTTACTATATAAAATGTCAAGTGTAATATGCTGGTTAGATAAAGCATCTCTTGAATGTAGGTGCATCCTACCTCTGCTTCATTCAACTCTTTCCACTGCACCACAGCACTGAATGCCCCACTGAGGTTGAGCAGCAGCAGCAGCAGCAGCCCTGTGTAGTCCATCTTCAAGTTTTTATCAACAGCTTCTGACCCAGATATCCAGGGCTGGAGAAGTGCTCACCAGAGTCCCACAGCAGACTCTATTTGCTCTGTGAGCGCCCCCGACAGTTTTTAACTCAGCCCGGAGCATGAGTCATCCCTGTGGCTACGATGATCCACCTCTGAAGAATGAGGAGTACAAGAGCAGCCAGTTGATCCGAGGCCAACCTGTCTGCTGGTAAACTGTGCAGCTGTTCAGAGGGGACGAGGAGCTCCAGCAGCAGTCTGCACACTTCACAGGCTGTAGATTCAGTGAAGATATTCCGTTCAGATTTCACTGACAACAGAGCATTAACCCAAACAATATCTCTCTCCTTCTTCATTCAGGATTACAGGAGTTTGTGTATCACAGTCAGTTATGGGTTTAAACCACAGGAGCTGCCTCACCCTCCATCTCCACATTCCTGTTGTCCCCACACACGTCCCATCCGAGACAAATATCTATGTTTACACCTCCAACACAAATGATTAGGCCCATCCCTGCCGACAGGTAAGCTGGGATAAATAGATTTGGTCTGTTATTACATGTTGTCAACAGCATATGTTGTCTTCCTATGGTTTAGACTGATTAAGACCCAACAGTTCTCTGAAAAAAAGGTTTTTATTTGGCTCAAAATTGCACAGACTCATACATTTCAGTCCCCTAAACATGCCTGATTTTTAAAAAAATCTAGATCTATGAATTATTCTGTGAGGAATAAAAGAATATGTTGAAAAATACTGTCTCACATGTTAAAATGTGAAACAAAATAAACCCCTTACGCCAGATCTCAAAATGTACTAATTTAATCTACAGTATATTTTGTGTAATACAGCTCACTGACTGACAGACAAACACAGATGAAAACTGACCTCCCTGGCAGAGGTAACAAAATAAATAGTTTTAAGTTTTTTAATGCATAAAATGTCTCCACCAAAAACACTGTTTGTGCCGTGTTTTAACAGACTAACATCAGACAATCAGCTGGTAATGTTTTCTGAGAACTTTATTTCCATTGCTTGTGTTCACAAAAACATTCATGAAACATGTCAATATCTTAATATACTATGTCATTAGAAAACTATGAATATTAAAGCTATTAAAGGATCAACAACTAAATGAGGAGGAGTAATGATTTTATATTTGTACCATGTGGTTTGACAACTCTCAACATCAGCTGGAGTCTGCAGCTGGGTTTGTATTAAACTCACACTTTAGATTTGGATGACTGCATATAAAAGCCTTTATTTTAAAATAAATCAGTGAAGTGAAAGAAAGATATTTTGCTGATGTATTGTGTTTCATGTTGAATAAGTGGAAGTGAAGGTTTTGGAGGAGGATTGAATGAGTTGATCAGCAACTTCTCTTAACTATTTCTGACAAGGGAGGACAATTTAAGTTGTTGCCTTGTCGGTAAAATCTGCTTGATTCAGAACATCCAAGTCAATGAGTCAAATCTGTGATTATTATAGAAATGTTGAAGTTGTGTAGATTTTATTTATTTATTAAATCTCAAGCAATATAAAGTCTACATAGATTATAAATATTCAGTAATGAATGATACAAGTTTAGTAAGTGGCACTTTCCCTGTGTATTTGTACCTATACTCTTGCAGAAATGAAGAATAGTTGGACTGAATGAATGTTACAATAGCTTTAGTTGGTGAAACAGCTGCTCTCCATATGTCATCGCTCAGTTGGCATCATCTGACCTCAGAGTTACGACACAGACTAAAACCTGAGAAACACTGACACTACAAGTTTGTCTTTTTGTGCCAACTGCTGAAGTTAAATCCAGATTTTCCAGGAGCAAAGAGAAATATGTTTTTCATCTACGGTCAACAATAATGCAATTTATTTTATCTTTAATTATTTTGTCTTCTTTGTTTTTGTATTATTTTGTAGATCTTAGATGTAATTTTATAGATATAATGTACATAGTCAGTACAGAAGAGATTATATCTTGTAAAAATTGTGATGGTATATAATCCTATCTTTTAAAATACATTTTATTTATAACAATATTATACTTGCTAATCAATGGATTGATGTATAGTGCTGTTCATTTATAGGCTCTCAATGGGGGGCTGATTAATTCATTGACCCATCCTAAGTTCACTGCTGACCCATACAGAATGACAGAATCATGTATTACTGATAATGAGGAGGAGAAAGGAAAAGAGACATAATACAATTTTTTTTAATAAGGCTGCTTTTGGCACACAAAAGCAAAGAAGCTGAAGAAAGACATAAAATAATCCGATGATTATTTTTGGCAACGGACCAATATTTATTTAATGTGATTCATTTTGCAGCTGATGTTACTTCCCTTCTCAGTCATTTCTCCTACGTCTTCATGAGCAGTTTATGGTTGTACTCACACCAGCATCATGACACAGCCTGGAACAACTGCAACAACTGCATTAATGGGTTTTTTCTGCTGGTCACAATTCTAGTCATTTATGAGTCAAAGACAGATCAGAAAGAAAAATAACAGAAAACGTCCCATGTCTAAACAAATAAGTCCAACTGCATTTATCGTGCATGGAAAACACTTAAATAACAACATAGATCACTTTAATCTCCTCTCAGGGCAAAAGGACAGGGTAGTCATCGCCATGACAACATCCTATCTCCCAATTCATTAAGATATCCTGTAAATTATGGACTGTAGCTTTATTTCAGGGTTACTGTATTGTTGGAAATGTACCTGAACTGTTCCTGCTATTCAAATGACTGTAGTTTTGAATGTTAAGTTTACTTTTTAAACTTTTACTTTAAACTACCCTCTCTTTTTTCCTCCTGTCAGCTTCCTGCCAGCTGCAACATCATTTCACAAGCTTCTGAGTCACTTTATGTCATGTTTCCTCTGTTGCCACATTTAAGAATCATTATGAAAAAGTAGTTTTACCATTTGAAATTACTTTGTTAGCAAAGCCCAAAAAAAAAGGTACATTAATTTTTATGAAATCTTCAGCTTCCTGGTCTCTGTTTAATCAATACAATATGATAAATTATGTACTGAATACTTTCCCTACTCCTATCAGAACAAGATACCCACACTCAAAGAGACACAGAAGGATGGCTCATTGTTAGAGTACAGGCAACATTATCAGATCCATAAATAAAACACTCAATATGATATGAGGAGAATCACAGATAGCTGGAGGTCAATTTGGTTAAAGCAGAAAGTGAATTCAACAAGATGAAATATAAACATGTTCACATAACTTGAATAGAAAAGAAACACTAATATTTTCCAGTAATAAAGGTCAAAGAAGAGTCCGAAAGGATATAATTTAAATGAATACATGAATTATCGCATTTTTACTGACTGAGTATTTAGCTTGCTGTCATGATTAATCAATAATAATTATAGTGTATTTAGTGTGATAAACTCTTCTTTTTACTCAGAAGCTCTGATTTTAAACAACAGTGGACACGTTAAAAGGTAAGAGCAGCAAAACAAATCCACTGATTTATAAAAATATCTTCTTTGTCACCTTCTTGTAAACTCTTTTTTCCCTTTCAGGATCCTGTAAGAATGATGGTTATCTATTGATCTGTGGACTGGTTTTACAAAACGAGCCACTGAAGTAAGTCAGAAACTCCAGAATTAAACCTGAGGTTTCCTCAATGACCACAAATCCTGCTTCGTAGTACAGTCCTCTGTTTTGTCTCTCTCCTCGTTAGGTACCAACACTTGAATGTCTGCATTTTGATCTAAATCATTGATTCACCTCCTCTCACAAAACTGCCACAAAACATAAAGGCCTGCATGAAACACATCAGCTCACAATTGTGCTAAAGAAATGTCTTCAAGCGACTAAATGTTCCCTCAATCTTCACAGTGGGATCTGGAGACAGTGGAAAAACTGAAGGTCAAAGTTCACCTGTTATTTGCTGAACATAAGCAGATGATCTCAGCCTGTCATAGTTTCTTTTGGTAAATCACTTCGTCTGGCTCCTCAAACTTAAAAACATGATCTGTTGCAAAAGGTTATTGATCGGCAAAGTCACGTTTTCAGATAAATAAAAGCTACTGATGTTTTAGAGCTTCCTAGATGAGTCTGTGCTTAGTAAACTGTTCTCTCTAAAGAAAAAAGCATCTCCAGTAGCCTAATTTAAAATAATGACACAATAATAAGCTCAAAACTTTACTACCATAAACTAAGTACTACTAGATTCAAATGTATTATCCAAAATGTCAATCGTGTGTACATAACAGTCAAACTCTTTTAATATAGTATTTACTATAAATCTGTTTTAAGAAGGTTGGAGGAATTTACAAAAGGAAATGTTTTCTTTTCTATAAATGTTACAGAAATACATATTCACTAATGATCCAAGTGTAAGTGACTCGTCACTTGATACAACTCTTTTGCTTGTTATTTAGAACCTACAGCTTTGTTCTGCTGAAACTGTTCAAGTCCCACAGGAAACTGTGACTGCATAAATACTTCAAGACGGAAAACATTCGGCTGTATTTGTTGAAAAACTTTAAAATATTGTGCGTGCTTGGTCTCTGTGAATCTGCTCTTTTTTCCGTCATTGATTTTCCTGCTGAGTCCAAATATCAGATTTAAAGTCCACTCTCTAAATGTTTGCATCCAGAATGTGAAGTGAGTCTATTCCTCCTCATCCTCATCCTCTCTGATCTTCACCTTCACTCTGTGCCAGGCGTTACTCAGGACACCCCTCAGGTTCCAGATGGGAGCCACTGTGTCCGGCTGCATGTTGTAGCTGTTGTCAACTGCCTTGCAAACTATCTCAAGATCCTGAGCTTCAGGGGGAAGAGGAGCCGTCACTTCCCACAGCTTCCAGGCCCAGGCTCGTCCTGTTGGAGGTGCAGGTTCGGCTGCTTGCCCCTTGTCACCGGTCCTCAGTTGGGCCACTTGCCACGTCTTTCCTCCATCTAGAGAAACATCCACACGTACCACCTCTCTGCCCCCACCACTCCAGGCATAGCCCTTAACAATCACCTCTTCCTCCGACCGATCGACCACAGCACCGTCGGCCGGTGTGGTGATGGCAGACTGAATGGGCAGCTCTTGAATGGCCGGTGCAGATTTGAAGTCCACTGTGTCCCAGTCGGTCCCGGGGGAAAAACCCTTGTAGTCGTTCTGCTGCCAGTGGCTGCTGCTCTCCTCTGCGCTCACGATGATCTTCCCAAGCCATTTAACATTACGTGCACCCACTGTGCCCGGCACCACAACACGGACAGGGAAGCCGTGGTCTGCAGGAAGCTCCTTGCCATTCATTTCATAAGCCAGCAACACATCGCCTTCCTCACCAACCGCCTTGTTCAGAGGGATTGAAGCACCATAGGTCGTACCTGTCACATCCTTGTCCAGTCCCTCAAACTGAACGTGGCGAGCCCACTGTGCCACATCTGGCCCGTAGCCCGCTGCCAGCAGCACATCCCTGAGGTAAGCGCCGCTCCATGTGGCGTTACTGATCGCAGCAATGCCCCAGTTTAGTCCTTTCACCTGCTTGACCGTATTCATCTCAGAACGGCGGTTACCTGCACACTGCAGAGTGGCAGTGACGGTGTGTTTGGGGAATTTAGTCTTCAAGTCCTCTAAAGACAGCGTCAGAGCTCCTCTGGGTAGTCCCTCCACATGGAGCTGGTAAGATGCCGGGTCCACCTGAGGAACTGGTAGGTGGTTTCTTTTGAAGAAGAAAGCCGAGGGAGTGATGTAGCTGTCGGAGAGGATTTCAGGAGGTGGCTCAGCATTGAAGGGCTTCAGGTTGTTGATGCGCAGGACCGGGTGGCGCTCTGGATCGGAGGAGTAGGGGTCAGATGATTTCACAGCCTGTTGCTTCTTCAGCTCCTCTGCACTCAACTCACCGACCTTGTATTAAGCACGGACACAGAAGCGTCATTATAATTATAACCAATGTCACAAGCAATCACATAAGCCAGTCTGTAATGACTGTAATGAGAATGGATACAGTCAACAGTCACTCCCGGGTCTGCAGTGGACACAGGTTTTTATTTGACAGAACGCAGTAAAGCTTTGCACTTTTTGTCTTCAGTGAAATGCAAATGCAAGATGGACAAAATCAAAAAGGACAACAGGCTCAAATCCCACAGACATCTCCCAGAAACCCTGAGGCTGCTTTCAGACATACACTGAACTTTCTCCTGACATTATCCAGAGGGCCTGTGTGTGAAAATGTTCAGAGTCAGTTATTCTGGACATTCTCCTGAACTTTTTGTGCCAGCCCCCAAGTAAAATCTCAGAGTGAGCCCATGTGAGAATACAGTTTGAAATCACCACCCCAAATCAGACATCATGTCCTACCTCCTGCATGGACGACACTTTTCATGTTGTTGTGAATACGTCTAACCTGGACAATCTCCTGCTGCATTATTTATATATGAAAAGCAAAGTTTGTTTTTGAGAAAAGACTTTAGAGACTAACCCCAGACTGTAAATGTATATAAATCTCTTTATATTTATCATAGATTAAGCATTAACATTATTAAATGAAGGTTTATGTGTGACTTGGTGTTTTTGTAATTAAAATGTTCTGAAAAATATATATTTTTTTCTATTAATGTTATATTCATACATTTGCAGTAGTTAATTATTGTTGTATGATAACCAAGCACATATCCTCATCAATAACAATAGGTCCAGTTGGTCAGGAAACATGCATTATCAAATGATCAGAAAAGTTTTAATAGAATAGAAAAATGTAATAGAATAGAAAGCTTTATTGTCATTGCACAAATTTGTACAACAAAATTTGTTGTGCAGCACCTAAAAAACGATACATATAAGATAAGAGTATAGTTCGATTATCTACAACTTTATTTGGAGGTAAAACCACAAGTTATTTCCCCCACGTGGTTGCTACGACAGGTCAAAGTTGAACAAGAACGTCTGTAAACTGTAATGTTTGTTAACTTGGACTTTTCACCTTTTCTACTTTATAAATTTCACAATCAGTTAAATTATAAATAGAAACCACAGATGTGCTCACCTTATATTCTGAGAGCATTTTCAACACGTGTTCCTGGTTGTGCACAGCATACAGCGCCCAAAAGGGTTCAATGGCCCCACCTGCAGCCAACATGATTTTATCCCCACCGGGGTGCATGGCCACAAACTCAGTGATGTCATAGACGCCGCCTTGGTAAGTGACCCACACGCCATCCTTCAGAGAGCGATGCTTTGTGACTTCTTCCTGGCTGATGATGGGAAAAGATATGGTCGTCTCTAAGGTCGGAGTTCTGACGGTGTCCACCTGCTCAGCCTGTAGGAGGGAGAGACAGATAAGTGGCCAATTCTGAGAGTGTCTGACGGAGTATGCTGTTAATTAGAGCGCGACCAATACATCAGTTGAGCAATTATATCAACTGATATGAGCCTTTAACAGAGATAAACAATGCAGAATTTATATTTACATTTAATGTAAAACATCTGTTTATTATTTATATAGAAATGTAAATAGTTGGTTGCATTTACAATAAAGTTTATTGTTAAACTGTAACAAGTTAAACTGTAAGTATCAATTACAGAATCAGAAATCAGAAATTTTAAAAAAATCAGTTGGGCTCTATTGTAAATACATGGTACAGCTATGTAAAAAAAAAACATTTGGGTTATTCAACCCCTTTTGTAATTTTCTGACATCACACTGCAGCATCACACCACCATGAGCCAAGAGGCCTCAGTGCTGATTGTGCAAACAACATTCTTGTCGACCAGGTGATATTTATTCTTAAAGCAGCAGCCTCATGTTACTGAGCTGTTGATCTTTTTTTTCTTTTTTTTACTTTGATCTGCTCATGACTTTTTGAGCAGATACCAACTACTAAACGATGCAAGCCCTGGGTAACATGTAAACAGGTATATGAATGGGATATTCTATTAGCAACTCATGTAAACATCATAGATCAGAGTTATGTCTTATTCCAAATAAGGCCAAAAGTCTGATTCTTGATGTCCATGTAAACATAGAGTGCCCATATGCTGATTCACAAATAAATGGATTTTGAATGAACCATCAAACAATGCTATCTTCTGGATAATTAATGTAAAAAATTACAAGATGACTGATCTACATAGACTGTCTTCACAGATCTTATCTGCCACTAACCTTGTGCTTGTGGAGGCCATAAGCCAGTACAGCCCCTGTACCAGCGAGCAGTCCTGCCAGGCCATGTCTCCAGCTGGGACTGTGGGCATGCTGGTACGATCTCTGGTCGTCACCGCTGCTGTTGCTCCAGAGCCGAAACGCGCAGGATGCCACAGCAGGTGCCACCGGATGTCTGTGATAATGAAAACAACTGAAGGAATTTTTTATGCCGATCAAACTCATTAGATGGTGAGTATGTGTCTATTGATAGAAATTCAATAAGATTAGTATGTTCACAAAAAAGGACACAAACATAAAAACTGGATAAATATAAAAGTCAGACTATTGTTAACAGCTGGATTATCCTTCATCATATGCGTATTTTGTTCCATTGCTGTACCTTTGAGTGCTGACAGGGCCAAATCGAGTCAGGCTGTGGCAGCGTCTGAGAAGCAGCATTGCATTGATCTTCTGGAGTTGAGGAAAAATGGTAATTTCAGTGTTGCAACAAACAGCACCTTACAATAAAGTTCTTTTTTAATGAACAAGTTACTGAATTTCAGCTCATTTTGCAATACAATATGACATCTGATGGCTTAAAGAGGAATAAGCTCATAGAAATGACTGACATTCAAGAAAAGTCAAAGGATGACTAAAACAGTTTTTTCTTGCTCATCCAGTCAATATGCCTGAAGTTCCGATTCATCTCTTAACCCTGTGAGCAGGGCCTGGTCCCCTGCAGGTTGGAAGTCTAAGGTCAAGAGCAAACAAATGTTTGCTAATGTGGCTAATCTTTACAGCTAATCTTTATTTTCCATCCAGATTTACATAACTGTTCCTGTTAACCTCCAGCAGCATCAACATGCCTTACATGTGTTTAACATGAGACTGTGCAGTGAGTCAGAGTTAAAGAGGCTGCGACCATCCCTCTGAAAGCCGGACTCATGAGTGAGGATCTAACAAAGCAGAGCACTGTTTTTCCCAGCATGTGATGTAGTTAAAACATGAACCTTTAAACCCTTCTACTCCTCCTCACCCGGCCAACCAGCAGTTACTTCAACCAGCGAGAGGAGCCAACCCGGTGAGGGGGAGTGAACACACAGAGGAGAGCTGGGCTTTATCCCCCTCCTCCCTCACCACACACATTAATGTGTAACACTATTATGGTAAACATGGACACACTGTCCAGCATCCTGTTAAGAAACAAAATATTACTTTTTAATGAGAAATGTCATTAAAAAAGAATGTGTCTTCTTCTGTTGACGATACCCTGACATTTCCACATCAAGAAAATAAGTTATGACTCAGGTAGGGCTGACCCAAAACCTTGGAAGCTTTGGCTGTTGCAATGTAATTAGTATATAAAGAGTGATGATGCGTTTCCACGTCCTCCCACTACCCAGAAATGAAGCAAGAATTTCCCGGATAGGAGCACTGCCATGTTAAGCATTTATAGCCAGTCTGTGCAGTAGCGATCAGAGGATGGAGCGATACATACACTCAACCAATCATGAGTCCATCTCAGCTGTCAATCATGATGTTTCAACCCATTATTGTTGCAAACAACTAAAACCAAACTTATAATGAATAAGTCGAGTGCCAGATATGCCAATGAAAACACAGCAAAACAACAGTTTGGCACGTTACCTGCAAACTCTATGTAACAGCTGACTCATCTTGCAGGCAGCTGCCAAATGTTTTTTTCTACTTTATCTGATGTGAGTGCTGCCTGCATGCTGGCAACATAACCATGTTTATGTGGACCCTTTGAACTATTTTTGACCCTTTACGGACAAACTATTTATCATGAAAATAATCAGCAGATTTATCTGTGATAAATAAAAAACTTTTGCAGCCCAACACTTTTATTTAATTATATTTTAGGCCTTTTATGTCTGTGTTTACAGAAATCTGCAATTCCCTAACCTGACTTGAACCGTCACATCATCTTTTCTGTCATTTGTGTGACTGTGTCCCGCTGATAAAGGCTGCAGCTCGTCAAGCGGAAGGCGGAGCAGCATTTTTTGGATGTTTTCATGCACATATTGTGGATAGCCCTGGTATCTTTGACAGGTGATTATCTACAGCCACAAATGTGCCCGTCAAGCTTACCTTGAGCTTCTGCCAATCTATTAGTTATGATGAATTTTGCAAACATTATCTGCATGTTACAAAATTAGTTAAAAGTCTTATCTCCCTGAAGGTTACAGAGAAGCTGGGTCTCTGTGTGAGATCAGCAGATTGAGGCCGGCTTGTTATCACTAGAGTGTCATTTAATGAGAAATGTTGTGAAGATTAGCTGTAAAAGTAATTTTTCATCCAGATTTTTTCTCTCTTTATGCAAATATGATATGTTAACTGTCAGTTTGAAGGAATGATGCTAACTCTTCTTCGTCCAGGAGGCAAGTGAATGTCGTTCAGTGTCAGTTCACTTTTATGAGTTGTATTTCTGCCTTAAAGATATTTGAACTTGTAAAAAGGACTGGAATGTTGCAATTTACTGTCAACTAATGTTGACTGCATAGACAGAATTATATATTCACAAATGTGCCAGGGGGGTGGGGTCCCTTGCCCCAGCTGAAATCTGATTGGTCCCTGAAGTGCCAAGTTAATTAGTGAAATAAATTAGTCTCTAAGAAACAATACTTAAAATAGTTATGACCATTTACAAAAAGAAAATTCGATGCTTTTTTAAAGTAAACAATTTGCTTGAACAACGAACAACTATCAAAATATATGAATTGAGGTGCGTTTTAGCTCAAAGCTCTGGAGCGAACAGTGAACAGGAATGACTTCAGCGTGCTCTCACTGAATCAGGACCTGTGTGTGGACATATGATCGGCTCCTCTGTATAGACTGTGGCCGCTTAATGGTCCCTGGTTAAGAGAAATCCCAGTTCGGCCACTGTCTATTTATATCATGAAGCTGGACGCATGTGCTGGCTGCAGTCGCCTCGCATGTTGTGTGGACACATGCTAACACCCTGAGAGACCTTCTGAGAGCATGAGAGCAGAGATCAGTCTAACACTGAGCTCAGCGGGCATCGAACTGTGAACATGTCTGAAGCTGTCGCGCTCAGGCTGCACGCCGAGGCAGCGTTTATCTGCTGGGAGATAACGTCACTGTAATAAAGTTGAGGTCCGTTAGCGACCTGAGGTCTGACGTCACCCACATCCCCATCATCCTCACTTAGCTAAACTTAGCTAACACTGAAGTTAGCGCGCTAAAGCATCCACAGCAAACCTGCCCCGCGTCACCCACTCGTTTTAGAAACGTTCACAAACACAAGCAACATCAACCCCGGCTCGTTTCTTCGTGTAAACCGAACCAGAGTCGGGTTAACTCACTTCTGTTGGGCCAGTCCCTGCGTGTGTCCGGATGTTCTCCTCCGCCGTCACCGAGACGCACAACACAAACCTCCGTATACGTAGCACGGAGCTGAGACGTTCACTGACCCTGCGGCGTTCAGGAACCCACCTCTGGTTATGTGTTCTCTGCCAAGTCAACCGACCGGTTTCTGCTGAACTATCACCCGCCAAATAAAACTTAAAGTTAGAGTTGTACAGTTTGAAAACGTCTGTATGCAGCACACTGGCCACTGTTAAATAGTACACTCCTCCTCTTAGGTTCAGTTTTTATTAGTCTGAAACTTTATAAGTGCCATCACATGGTTTAATAAAGCTGTATAATCATTCACAAGCCAGTGAGATTTAGTGCTTTATTGTGACAACTTCCTTTGATTTGACCGATTCACAAGACTCATGGAACAAAGTGCATTTATTACTCAATGATTAAACTGTCAGTGATGGATTGTCTATATTTAAAACTGGATTGCTGCAAAGTACAGATGATATAATTGATTGCTGAGAGTGGATACAGAAGACAGACATTATGTATTCTGCAAGTACCGCCACAGAATGATCAGGAGCCCACTGCTGCCCTGATCCAGGTCTGAGAGGACACCAGGACACCATCCACTGACTCACCAGGAGCGTGCCCAGATCTTATCAGGAGTGCACACAGCCACATGGAGGTCTTGAACACTACTGAATCACATTGTGTTGCCATGATGAAATTCAATAAAGTTGGATCAGCTTGTGATATATATATGTGGTCTCCATATGTGGTCACCATTTACTTCAATTGTATTGGATTTGGCTGCTGTTTGATGCTGTTTACCCCTGAAACTCCTAAATATGCTTGATGTTTATTATTGCCATATTAACTTTGGTTGGAAATATAAGTTTAATGTCACATTTCTGAATTATGTTTTGCCAAAGAGTAGTTTTAACATTTTTATATATGTTTTTACATTTCCCCTTTAAGTAGTTTATGTTTTTACCCATCTGTCTGTTTGTCAGCAGGATTACACAAGAACACCTGAATAGATTTCTTCAGAACTTGGAGGAAGGATGGGACATAGGCCAAAGAAGTTTTGATCCAGATCTGGACATAAGGGCAGATCCAATATTTTTTTAGCACTTGCTTTGCAAAAACGTGATAGGGCATTTAATCTTGGTGGAGATAGGTGCTCTGCAAGCATCCTTCTTATCTCCCCATCTCCATTTAATCTATGAACTCTGACTGGTCAATATTAATCTTATCAAAATACAGTATGGCATCAATATTTATTTGTTTTTTGACAGTTAGAAAGATTCAAAAGGTTTTAGCTGATTTCCTGTAATGGGATATGAGTAACAATTATTCAGTGTATTTCATCATGTTAGCGTAAGGATAGATGCCAGAATCTTTTCCAAATGCAGGATGTGTTGTTTCATGTAGTATTTGTCTTGTTTATATCTGAAACAACAAAATGATTGTAAACAAAACATTGTGAACACAAGTTTGGTTTTTGAAAAAGCTTTTACTGCAGCATTTAAATACAATATTCTGAAAAACTGGAAAAACAAGGCTCTACCATGAGAGTATCTACATTACAACATGGAAAATGTTCAAACACCAAGTGAGAACCTGTTACTATTTAGTTCCAGGGTTAAGCAGTAGCCTGTTGACAAGTTCACATGTGAGGTTAACATAGCTGTTGTCAGTCTGAGTCTTGGTAACGGTGCTGTGCTTTGTTAAGCCCTCTTCTCAGCAGAACGTCTGACTGGTCCATTCATCTGCCAGTGTGTTCTGTCTAATAATTCTTGTGCTTGGTCGCGGACATTCACTGCTGTGTCATCTTGGCTGCTTCAGCTTTTATTAGCGAGATAAGTTCCAGGTTAATTAGAAACACAAAGCGGAGACCTGCGATCTGAAGAGAAAGACACAGTATGTTAGGGCCATGCTTGTTGACTCAGTACCACTTGAACATATTATAGTAGTTTCATTTGAAATCCTATACGACTTGGTTGGATCACAAACACACCTCCACCACTGAGTTGTTATTGAGTTTCCACTTGTTGCCCGACAGGACTGGTCTCCCATCAATGTAAATGGGTCGTCTGCCCTCGTTGGCGATGAAGAAGTCTCCATTATTCTTCAGTTTAATAATTCCTGTAAACAGCAACGCACAGAGTAACCATCATTTTTTTATTTCATAAATCATGGTTTGTAGATGGTTGGTAGTTGTGTTTTCTGTCAACAGAAATCCCAGGTTTAGGTAATTTGCAACACTTAAACTGTTTTCAGTAAGAACTCCTAGGTTTCCCTTTCACATATGAAGAAAGCAGCAGGAGATAATCTGTGTTCACAACAACAGGAAAATGCAGAGCATGCAGGAAGCAGGACGTTATGTAGGAACTCCACTGCAGGGTGCATGCATTTTTATTTAAAGCATATTGACAACAGCGCTGACTCGTATCACCAAAAGCTTGAAAATCTGTGTCTTAATTAGTTGACATCTTTGCTCCAACTTATACATTTATATATACTTAAGAAGAATATATGTGCCCCAATCTGAATGCTGTGAAGAAGCTTTTGAATCCTGCTTCCACTGGTCAAAATACAGGATAAAGTTTGACGAGCTCTACAGTGGAGATGAGCAACATTTTTTTATTTCAGAAGAAATATCTATTACAAAGCTTACACCTTGTACAACTCGAATGTCACTTTAATTAATCTTCAGAACAAAAAATCTCAACATCCAAACGCTCAAAAATAAAACTTCAGTTGTGGGAAGGCTTCATTGGATTTTGTTCAGTTGTTCCTGTTTCTCAGGTGCTTTCAGTAACAGGAAAATATTTTAGAATAGTGTTTTAAATGTGATGTTACAGCCTGACACTGAATGAGTTTACTCACCTTGTTTTCTTGATATTTTCCAGGCAGGTCCTTCTAGTGACAGATCCACATCTATCTGTTTGTCCTTGGTCGCCCTGCCCAACGTAATCTGTGTAAAAAAAAAACCAATTAGCATCACAGTGAAAATACATCTCCACAGATAAAAAAAATCCCTTTGACTATATCCTTCCTTTTTCGCCACTCTAGTGTGTGCACTGCATCACTGTTACAACTGAAAGGAGATTAATTACCTCTCTTGATCTCATGAGGTAGCGTACCATTCGTCCTCGTAGTGCTGCCAGTGTCTGGTTATCAAAGTCAGGCATGCTCATCCCTGGAGACACATATGAACATTAATTAGTTCCACAGGCTAGATTTACCAGAACAAATAATAAAAGCCATAAGCTTGTCCTTGGCTAGAGAAACTCTACATACCTGTGATACTGTCCACGAGAACCTGCCAACGAGGCAACTCCTGCTCTAACTGTCTGATCTCCCTTTTCTGGTGGCGATCAGAAATCATCAGCTCTGAGAAATCAGTGACCATAAAATCCATTAGGACATTTCTGTCTCTAATAATAACAACGTAATAAAGAATCTGTTTTTATAATGATTTCTTACCGTGTTCCAAAACTTCATCTCTGCTCTCCCTGTGGGAAAGGAAACATGATCAGTTTTGAAAACTCATGAACATACAATATGTTACTGAGTAGCGAGTACATGGGAAAAAAACATAAATACTGAAATCTAAATGAATGTCTTACTTTAACTTTACATCATCAACCATCTGCTCAGCATCAGAGAAGTTGAGGACCTGGTCCCCTTTAGGAAGAGGCTGGACTGCAACACACAATAAAAACCAAAAAAGCCATTAAATATAGAGCCCATCACATTGTTTCTGAAAACTGACATCAGGGGCTTTCTTGTAAAACAGAATGACGACTATCAATAAGAGTGAATTAGTGCAGGCATATTTGCAATTCACTGCAGTATAAAAGTAGGTATATGATACCAAAATAGATGTTTCTCATAAATTTAAACTGCCATTGTAATTAGCAATGTACCAGTATTGGTACAAATGGGTGGGAAAATAAACTCACCACTCTGGTCATCCAGTAGGTAGTACTGCTTTAACAGCTGCCAGTGCACCAGTAAGCTCTTGGGAGTGCGAGATGGGTGAAAGACACCAGGGTGCTTGCTAAGAAGCTCTTGGAACACGTCCAGTTTAGGCTGACTGGTCTGTTTGGGGAAAAATTTGGTAGATAATTTATGAGTACAGATGTTAAATGTGTAAATGCAAGTGATGGATAAAAATGTTCCAAAGGAAACAATTTCACATACCGAACCAATCTTTGCCAGCAGTACCTCCTCAGCCTGACTGAAGAGGGCTTTACTTTGAATTGCTGCAATGGCCTCTGGGTGAAGCTGCCGCATGGCCTGCCATGCCAGCCTAACCAGGCCGACAACAAAGAGAATGAGATTCAAAGATACTGCAGAGTGTCAAAAAGTTTAATACAGAAACTTGGAACGGGAGCTAAAGGTGTCTTAGACTCTTACTTTGAAATGACAGGATCGTAGAGCAGAGCGTACCACCTCTCTTTAATTTCCCGTAAAGTAAAGCGACAGCTGAACTTGACCCCCAGATGAACTGAGGTTAGATCTGTTGTCTAGAGAAAGAAACAAATAAGAGATTGGTGGTATGAATGTCACACATTCATTAAGTGACACATTAATACAAGAATCACAGAATTATTAAACAATATGGCAATGATTTACATTTTTGAACTCCTCACCTGCAACACTGCATTTATGAGGAGCAGATCATCTGTGGGTTTCCATCGCCCCAGGTCTTTGGTGATATGTAGAGGTTGCTTGCTTTTCTTCACTCTTTTGGTGATGGGTGGAGGGTTTATTACCATGGCGAGAGGTGGTGTGAGAGTGGTTCCTGACTTTGTCACCTGACATAATGTATCAAAGGTACATAAATCATCCATCACACCTTTACATGCTCTATTGCAGCCATTGTTTCCTGATGGAATCTGTGGATTTCATGGTGACACAAACCTTTTTCTTCTCACAAGAAGAAAGTTCACTCGCTGGACAGCGGACAGGCTCTATGACAGGAGGGCCTTTGACTCTGCTAGATGACTTCACAAGACTGCTTTCTACGAGCTCATCATCAAACTTCTTCCTCTTTATCGACCTGGGGACATGATTTTGTCAACGTTTTTGAAGCACATTTATTTATGTATATTGCCAACAAAACTATGCTACTGCACAGCTGGACTGAATGTAAAATATACAAGGAAATATATATCAAACCTGGAAGAACTTCTACGTTTGGGAACACCACTGCCAAATGCTTGTGTTGCTGTCCTTTTCATATCTTTTACTCCCAGCGACTCTTCGTCCTCTGACCGACTCTGGGCACCAGAGACTGCCATAGATGCACCAACCACAGGGTCCCCTGCTTGCATCTGTTATGTCACAAAATGAAACACATCAGGGAATCCTGCAGATATCTCAGTGTAGAGGAGCAGGACGATTTGACTAGATATCCTTTACTGAAGATCACATTATGAGTCATAAATATAAGCGTTTCCTTAGTCTAGAATGCAGACAACTGTGACTATAGTATAGTTACAACATTGAGCAAGAGAGTTATGCAAGAATGAGGTGATCAGAGACTCTGCGGAAGAATAATCATGAAAACGTCGGCCTATGCTTGATCATCGATGTTATCCCATGACAGTGATCATGCTAACAACGCTGTATGGTGTGCTGTTTACCCTTTAGCTCAAGTAGAAACACGTGTTAAAAGGCACGTACTACGTCCCAAAGTACAGAATTGAAATCCTAGTTGTTCTTTTACATTTGTGTGAGAATCCTGTCGCGCCTGTGTGGAAGTCAAGAGGAGGGCCAGGCTAATCGATTAGCCACGTCTTTTGTTTACATCCTACGTTAGCCACAGCCTCTCCCGCTGCCTGCCATAAGAAACATTTAGCATGATAGGAATCGCGGTGGTGTGTAAAAGAGCCGAACTACACACTGTTCCATCACAATCTGTTTGGTTAGACGATACTATCTGATGAAAAACTATCGAAATCCGCTGGTTGGTGCTAAGTAGCTAGCACAAGCTTAGCTAAGACGGAAGCTAACGATAGCTAGCGATAGTAGCTAATACAAACAGCTGCAGTCTCGTCACTGACCTTTTCTCGTTAATTCTCTCCGTTATGATATCCGGTCCGTCAACTGCAGTCTGTAGTCTGTCGGTACTTGTTATCAGCAGCTTGTTCGCTTCCTACATGACGAACTGACAACACGAGTTTGTGGATTTGACGTACGACTATTAGCATTAGCTTCGCGGCTACCTTCTACTTGTGAGCTCTGATCACGGAGCTGTAGCGCCACCTGCTGGAATGGAGTTTAGACCTGGCGCCAAAGAGAGGAGCTCTGTCACAAGTGTTTGACACTGACTTCATTCTCACACTATTTTTATTTTATCAAGTTTATAACATGTTGCTCTTTCTCTCTTTCTCTCTTTCTTTCTTTCTTTCTTTCTTTCTTTCTTTCTTTCTTTCTTTCGTGGCTTATTGCACCGTCACACACAACAGTAGAGCCTGATCGATGTGGATTTTGTGGGTCGATGCTGATAATGATATTTTTATATATATATATATATATATATATTAGAGAATATCATTTGTAGTGCATTTACTGTATTGTAAAACAGCTGATTATAACCTTCATGAGGGGAGGATTAATTATAGGACTATTGCATTTGGTTGGATTGGTTTTAACTGCCAGCTGAAAGTATAACTAACAGTAAAATTTACTATCACATGCGAAAAAAATAAAAATAAATAGGAAGTCCCTTTTAGCATGAAAATGGTACAGTTACACTTCACATGGTTATTCTTCCAACCACAGCTCTGCGGTTCATTTCCCTTTTCCCTACAGGAACCCAATGTTTTCCAGTGTTGTTGGAGGACAAAGGTTTTTCCAGTTCCAGTGCAGAAAGCAGCACTTTAATGACGTTTCTCCCATGGTCCATTTCTCTACAGTCAAATATTGATCCAGTATGGTGTTTAGCTTCTTAGCAATTCCATGTCTAACCTCTAATATTGAACTGAACTAATAAACACATGTTAGTCAGGACATGAAATCTACATTAAACTCTCTGTGTAAGAAATCAGCTGCTGCCTGAGTTCTCCTTTAACCAGCTTCCAGAAAACGTCCATCGCAGAGCTCATTCATATTTGGCATCTGTATAATAATAAAATGGCCTGAAGCTTTTGCAGCTGAGATCAACCTCTAGTAGTTAAATAGCCTGAATTCTGTTTTGAGGTGGAGCTGCAGTGAAACATAATCGCTCTGTGACAGTACGGGAAGATGTGATGAACGAGGCTGTGCTGGGATTTTTGTGGAGTGATTGTTGACCCACATGTCACACAGGAACCTTGATTCTCAGCGCTATGCTTCCTAGAAACCACTGCCTACGTGCTCAGTGGTTTGTTCCCTAGCATCAAACATCAAATGACGTATTCCAACGTGATAAGTCAGACCTACGATCTGATGATTTAAATGCTGAGGTAGAACAAAGAAACAGGTGTTAATATGGATATAACCTGGATTCTCATTGATTCACTCTAATAAAACCAACACATTTAAATAAGTGCAACTTGAAACCTTTTATTGACGTTTACAGTAACAGTTCCAAAATGTGTTAAATTAAAAATAAATACAGAAGCTCACCATGTTTACAAAATGCTGATATGTCACTCATAGGTTTAGTTGTAAAAAAGACAAATTAAAGACATTGTGCTGCACTAATGAATCGAGGCGTACATTTACATTTTAGAGACAAATACAGACATTTACAAAGCCTGAGTGCAGAGTAGCCTACTTTTCCAGATTTCAGTGGCACTATATGTATCCCTGCACAGGAATAATTTCAACAGCTGCCATTTCTTTTCAAAAATAAAAGGAACCAGTCACAAACAGTTTTTCACCACAAGCACCAAAATACACTTTGATCAATACACTGATCAAATCTACACAACTCTCTCACGGTAGCTGGAGGTACTACAAACAGGGTCTCCATGTGCCATGTTTCTAAGGTTCAGATAAAAATCATTTACACCGTCTATCTCAGATTTAAAGTGAAATAAAACATACAAACACTCCTCCTTTAGCCTGATCACCACAGGAAATTGTTGATACTGCTGCACTGTATGGTTCATAATCAGATTTAGGCAGGGCTATACCAGATTCTGAAAAATCTCAGCTTCAAATTCTTTATGTATTGCATCAAAGTCCATGAAGTGTACCACGCTTTGACTCAATGAACATCTGGGTGAAATGTGTTGGAGATCACTGACCTGCTTTTGCAAATACTTAAGTGCTTAATGGTGATTTCATTAAAATACAGAGCTTTAAATTTGGAGTTATGCTGCTCACAGTGGAAGTTTCATTGATGAGTCATCGCTCCTCCTGCTTTGTTCATTTGTCCTTTTCCACATGTCGGCCTCTCCAGCCGAGGTGACAGGTACGCAGGGCTTTGGTCTGAGTTGTGTTGAAGGTTAAAGGTCTGCTCTGATATGTTCCACTGTGTGTGGCGGGCTCACGGTTCCTGTGGTGGCTCCGCCTGCCAGTGTTCCTGCTGCTGAGGGGACTCACGTTCACGTAACTGATCAGCTCGGGGGGAGTAGGTCATCGCTCGATAAACTGGAGGCTAATGACATTGTCAGGAACTAGAAGCGTCCGTGTCATGGGCTTCACGGAAACTCCTTCTGGGTCCGGCTTCACATCGAACTCTACGAGGATCTTAGAAGAGAAGAATCAGATAAAATAGATTTACTACAGGGTGACTGAAATAAAAATAAAATCAAGTGGGCGTCATGTGAGAAAGTGTTGGAAAGTGACTTTAAACCGAAACCCCGGGATTAAGTAATCAAATGAAACTGTTAGGAGCAGGATTTGTACAATGGCTTAAAACACATTATTCTACTTTCTCACATTATTCCAAAGGGCAGTAAGATGATTTGTGGTAAACGCAGCAGTATTTAATCTTAAACAATCTAAATCACTTGTTGAATCATTCCAGTAATCTGTAACATGCAGCATGTGACACAATGTTATTTCCTCCAACAAGGAGGTTGCGTTTTTTATCTTTCTGTTCATCTGTTCTGGGTTTACTCAAAATCTACTAAACCGATTTCCATGAAATTTTGTGGAGTGGCGCGTGACCCAAGGAAGAACTCAGCAGGTCCAAAATTTTACTTTCTTTAACATAAGGAGATAGGGCATTAGACTTGGCGGAGGTCTACGTGTGTCCTAGTTTCGATTGTATCATTTTTCTTAATGAAAGCTGTAAAACGTAATCTCTAAAGCTGTTAATCTCTAAATGTAAATTAACCTTTTCACTTAATTGTTATTTTTTTTGCTTCTAACTTTATTCTCTCAAAGTCCAGCCTACTCACCCTGGAAAGGGCAAGATAGAGCTCCAGCTCAGCGATACGACGACCTATGCAGCTGCGTTTTCCCACGCCAAACGGTACAGAGGCGTAAGGGTGATGAGCCTGGTCCTTGTTCAACCATCGATGAGGGTGGAATTCATCTGGATTCAGAAACACTGCCGGATCCCTTGAGGTTGCATATTGGCAGAGGGTGATCAGAGTCTGGATGGATAAATGTAATGTTTAGATGTGTCATATTGCAAAGGTGAACCATTCTTGTAAAATTCATCCAGAGCTTTCAAATGTGAACAAATGACATGAGCCAGAGTTTGAGTGTGAATATGCACTTATTCCCTCACATTTTTAGGGAGGAGGTAGCCTCCAACCTGGATGTCTCTTTCTGTAATGACCCGTGCATTTGCAGGAATCACCGGGTACAACCTGAAAAAGAAAGTATAATAATATGAGCATAATTCAACTTAACAATCAGATGTTTGTCTGCAAAATGACTGCAACCTCTCAACTTCTACCTGAGCACTTCTTTGACTGTGGCTTTCAGGAGAGGCATTTGAGCAACATCTGCTGCCTCCGCTATCCTCCGACCCTTCAGCACGCTCAACACCTCATTCCGGAGCGAGGCCTGCAGCTCAGGGTGACGGGATAGCTCATACAGTGACCAGGACATCGTGCTGGAGATCTGGAATGACACAGCGACAAGAGTTATTACAATCTGTAGGACGGAGCATGGTGAAGAAGGTGACAGAGGGATCGTCGTACCGTGTCAACTCCTGCAAGAAGCAGCTCTGTGACGTTGCTGTAGACAGTCTTTATGGGCAGGCCCATCTGGGACAGGAAGTAGGTGAGATAACGGCCCTCCACCTTTTCTCCACGAGCAACTTTCTCTGCCTCGGTTGTCAGCCGCTGGTCGATATGACCTTTTGCTACAGGAACAGATATCATTTGATATTATGTTTCGGTGGACGTGGAAGAGACTCGCTCACATAAGGATGCTGAGGCCAAGCAGTTCGTTTTCAGCTTTCTAGGGCGTTTTCTTAGTAGGATAGGATGGAGTTATCTTTCTTGATAAAAGCCTTGATGATTATATCCAAACTCTCTTTTGAACTTGTGGTCTTTATTTCCCAAATTTGAGGGAAAATAACAACTATTAACTTGATCATAACCACAGTTTGATCATTAAGCTGATGTTCAGGATCAAAACGTCACATTTTGTTACAGCAGAGGATCTTGTAGTGCGAGAGGGTTAAGGACTTTAATCTCCTGCTTCCTGATCTAGTACTTATTCTAAACATGTTCAATTTTGACGTCTCAGATCTGGATAAGTCTTAATGTACTGCAGAGAGTGGGAGGACAACCCGGTGATGAGTGGAGGACAACCCAGCCAATGAGAACTGAGAGGAATGGAAGGGATTTCATGACATGAAAGACATTCAGTATGTTCCACTTCTTTGTTTTGGTTCCACATGAGGCGCTCACTGGTGTAGTGCATCTTTAGTTTCTCTATAATATCCTCTAGAATTTGCAAGATTTTGTTTGAATATTTCACATATTATGACTTTCAAAAGCATTTTCTGTACAATAAAATAATAAAAGTAAAATTCTGAAAATCAGAAGTATTGTTTGCAAGTTTGCACATTTCCAATATAACACTTAAAATGATGCTTAGGGGAAATAACCTACCGAAATCAAACATGTAGTCCCAGCACTGACAGAAGACTTTCCAAGGTTTAGGGAACAGCTGGTGCAACCAGCTGGGCATGGCCATAGTAAGAAGCGTCATCACAAACATGGTGTTGATAGACTGGATGAAACGTTCTGTCTCTTCAGGAACCACCTGATCCAGGCAACCAATTCTGGACTCAAACAACACGGAGGAAATACCTGTTGAAAAAGCAGCATAAAGTTACATGATATTGTATTTTTATAAGTCGTCAGCTGATCTATATAAAAGAGTAAAGAATAAACATTATGGTTACATTTAGAAATATGAAGCAATAACAATACAAACTAGAAGAGCTTTTTTTTATCTGAAAATAAAGAACATGGTAGAATAGTGGACGCTTCAAAACTGGAAAGTTGGTTTAAGTGTTTATATCTTTATATTGTTCATGCATTTATTGTTAACATGATCCGTTAGTATCTCTTTAAATGTCACAATCCAGCTTCTATTCAACAATACAGTCATTTTCGGTGACGGTACAGAGTAAATGTTTGTACGTGTGCAGTCACTGGATTGAGTCTGTGTTTAGTCTGGACAAGGAAAATTCTGACAGGAAAATAAATGAATACAACTCAAAGGAGAAGGAGAACCGCAGGAGCACAAAGAGAAAGAGGCCATAGCCTCGGTCCATTTTTTTTCTTTCTCAAACTGAGAAACTTGACAGTAAAAACCTGTAAACTTGGCCTCTTAAATCTCCTTTGGAAAACTGGGAACACAGAAAAGGTGCGTACCGATACATTTACTGATGTTCTATAGTATATGTGCAATTTTAAAATACTCTAGAGTATTTCCATTGCAATAAATACTTCAACTCTAATTCTTTTAAAGGGAATATTGTACTTCCATCCATCCATTCAATAATCTATCCCCAGCCACATTTTCCAGCGTCTCCTGCTGGATCCTGAGGCGTTCTCAGGTCACATGGGATATGAAATCCCTACACAGAATTGTGGTTCTACCTCAGGCTCTCTTTCTTAAGGATGAACCTGTTAAAATTACAACAGTTGGCACCCAGGAGGCATCCCAATCAGATGCCCAAGCCAACTGGATCTTTTCCACTTGAAGGAACAGCGACTCTACTTTGAGCTCTTCACCCTATCTCTAAGGCCGAACCCAGTCACGCTACAGAGAAATGTAATTTCGGCCGCTTGTATCTGTGTTGTCATTCTTTCTCTCACTACCCTGAGTTCATGACCACAGGAGGTTTGGACCGGAGATCGACTGCTAAATCTAAAGCTTTGCCTTCTGGCAATGTCTGCATTAATGCTTGTGTTGTTGCAATCTCCCGCTCACATAAACAAGACCCTGATATAGGAAGCAATTCATACCAAACTGCCTTTTTACTACAGCTGTACAGAAGGTAATATCTTTCTCCAGTGATGTTCAAGAAAAGAAAACCAGAAGCAGGATGTTATTTTCTTCAAGAGAAATGGACAGCGTTGTTAAAAGCATCATCCTCACTACCATCTGACATCACACACCTCTGCAAAAAGAGCTGTTCCAGCCAACACATTAGAGAGATTAGATTAATATGTGTTCAATAATTTAATATGGCCCATGAAGGTTGTTGAAAATTATCCTTGGCAGGAAAAACATTTTCAACGCCTGACTTACACAGTAAGTACAAAATAATGAGATGAAACCCCATTCAGGCCACTCTACCTTCTGAGTACTTGTACTTTTGATGCTTAAAGTATATTTTCCTAGTGATCCTGCTTTACTTTTAAGTATAAGTATAACTTTATTAAAAAGCCCTGTCACCACTTTAACTCCAATAAAACCATCTGAATAGCTTTTCCGGCCCTGAGAAGGTGAGATAAAGGTTACTCGTCAATGTTCTAAGGTGGAAATGTTGATATAATTAGAGGATGTCAGGCTCTGACAGGCATGTATGTTTAAAATGTCAGTGATATCACATTATACTGCCCGCTGCATATGGCTGGCACTAATCACCAATGTTTACATGGTGTGATACACCCTGTAGAGATGCATGACATTTCCACTCATCAGACTGGGTGAAACCTTACCCTCGAGGCCGAAGCGATAGAACTCTCTGGCGATATCAGTGACGAGGCCTCCGGGACGTCTGCTGAGGCGAAGTTTGGCAATGAGGTCAGTGACCACGCTGTTCAGGGTTTCATCGTAAGCTTCCACTGCCTTCGGCCGCAGCATGTGCTTCCCCAGGAGACTTCTCACCGCCTGCCACTCCTCCCCCTCACTGGGAACACACCATGAAGACTGTCAGGAATTTGTACACACAGCTGAATTATTGGACTTTATATTTTAAAGAGGGAGCTTTGAAATGGTCTAATCTAATCTCTTCATTCACACTTAGGAAAAAAAACCATGTATGACATTATTAAAAAAAATTTCTGCCATGAGTCAAAAAAAGTTTCATGAAAGTGGATGAAATAAGTTGAGATGAGGATGGTGCTTCATCTTTGTTCTCAGTAACATCAGGAAGGTCATAAACCTTTTAACACTGTCTTAAGCTTCAGGTCGGCTGAGAGAGGATAGGACAAAAGCTAAGACAGAGACGTTTGACAGGTCGGATGATTTTTCAACACTCACGATGTCAAGAGTCCATAGTGATGTCCCCTGAGCTTCCTGTAATCCTTCCAGGAGGAAAGGTCGGAGCGCATGGGGTGCTGGCCCTCCTGCCTCAGCACCTGCTCGATGAGCGCCGGGTCAGCCACATGAACTGTCAGGATAGGGCCGAAGCTGGCCTTCCACATGGGGCCGTAGCGCTGCACCCCCTCCAGCTGCATGGGACACGAGACAGAGGGTTAAAAAACCCTGCAGGCTACACGAGATGACTTGCATCATCTTTGCTCTTTATAGTTTAAAGCCCAGTGCAGGAATGAAAGTGGCCTGCAGACGAAAGGATGAGATCAATTACACCATCATCCCATTTCTTCTCGATGGGGGGACTTTAATTAAAACATTTATTTTGCTTCATTTGGACGACTGACTGTTGCTGTGCTGGATGATGTATGTGTGGAGCTTGACACTATAGAAGGCTTTTTCAAATCCATCTGTTATGTGCTCACTTTACATCAGAGTTTATAACGTGTGCGTACAGGCTTGTCTTGTTTTGTGACATCATATCTAGTTTGGAAGCCAATCAGCGTGCAGCATGCAACTTGCACAATTGAGACACCTCCAGTGCACATTCAACTGAAGTGAAGGAGGAGACATTTTGTGTGTGGTGAATGGAAAAACGTGCATATTCACAGATTCTGGTTTTGTCACTGGGGTATGAGGATCAGTGTAGATGTGGCTTTAAGAATTTAAAAATGGAACATTCTGAAGAAAAAACATATTACACATAAAGCAGAGAAGCAATAAAAGTCTTTAAACTTATCTGAAAGCAATTTTTAAATAATATATATTCTAATTTTCCCTGTATTTTGTCATATTCTAGATTTTTTTAGAGGTAGTAAAAAGCCATTCATTATGTCCTCTTTAATCTCCTGTGCATCAGTATTTTGTCCAGTATGGTAAAAAAGTGTAATATTCTTCACTTTTACATTGTTCTCCTCTTTAATTTCATCCATGTTTTGCATTTTATCATCCTACCTGTAACTCGTGAAGCCTGGACAGCCCCCGTTTGGCGAACAGGTCCCAGGCGAAGCTGGCCACGGACGGTCCGGGCATGTCGTCCAGCGTCCTCACGTCCTTGGCACCGTGCGCAGCGGCTGACGCGCCCTCGGCCCATCTTTCCATCCACTTGACCAGGGGGAAGGCGCTCCGGCCGGATACTCGAAGAGCTTGCTGCAGCATCCTTCTCACTAAGATCATGAAGCGGTGGCCGGACGCGGGTCCTTCGGATGTCGGTGCTCATTTTGTTTGCCCCGGCTGCAGCCTCTATTTATAACGCGCGACCTGCTCCTCGAACCTGTGGGAGATAAACCCGCAAATTTTCTTATTTTGGGCCAATCATGGGTGTAAATGCGGCGCAGGCCCCTCCCCCGCCCGGATGAGAGTGCGAGGGCGTGAGCGGAGAGGAAGGTGTGTCCAATCAGAGGCCTGCGCTCAGACCATCCCAGACCCTGGATAAATAATCCATGACTTCTCTGTTACTGCTCAGGCTTATCTCTGCACCTGTGAGGCAACTCGCTCCCTCACAGTCCAGCAGACTCAGACATATTTAGAGTGATCACGCACTGTGGGATATGATGTCTTTGTGTGCTCATAGGACCACTAACCCTCAAGGCCAATGCTATTATAGATCCCATTGATCTAAGAGGGGGAAGCCAGGTCTGTTTGAGGGAGATAAGAGGGCTGGAGGTTACTTTAACCTCAGACAAAAGACAAAACCAAGCAAAAACACTTGATCCAATAGCCAGAGGTGTTGCAAAAGATGATTTGAGAGGGCTTACTCAACAATGCAAACACAGACTATTAATAAGGAGTGTGTAAACATCAACAAAGACAGTTTGTGTTAAACAGAACAGTTGGGGATAAAGTGCCTCTTCTCCAGAAGTGGTGTTGTTACAGAATAACCAATTCTTCTGCTGACTTGGTGGGTTTCCTAGCGAGAGAGGGAAAATCCTGACCTGATTTCTATTGAACTGGAAGTTGTCCAAAGCACCATGTGTGCAGACTGTGAAGTAACAACCCTGGGGCTGTACTCAGAATCTGCTTTGACATTTGCTCCCTCATTTTGTATACTCTAATCAGAAATCTTAGATCATCCAGTTTCAGAGAAACAGAGGATTAAGTAGCAATCTAAGGTATAAAATAATGAGGCCTGGCGGAAAGCATCTGTGCTCCCTGCGCATTACAGCCCAGGATTTAATATATAGTCTGGTTTTTGTATTCTCATCAAATATATTCTATAAAGTATTTAAACATGGGTCCTGTTTGGAGGTACGTATAACAACATTGGCTAACTTTGATTAATCTAAAATAGGTTTTAGATCTGATGTGTGTTGATTGACATACAGCTGTAAAATCAACTTCATACAAAAAAGCTTATTTTATAAGAATGCATTTCAAATGAATGTGATATTAACCAATGACATTTTCATCCTGTGTTTAATTGCATCCACTTCAGTGAACATTTTATTTCCATCAATATATCTCATCGCTGGGGATGAAATTGAACTATATCGGCTTAAATCCACAAAAGAAAAATCACACAATTATTAAAAACAACATAATGACTTACACTTGTATAAAACATATAAAATCAACAATAGTACCAATATATTTTAGAGAATAAAATTTCAGGAGAATAATTATCAAGACAAATCAGTGCATGTACCAGAAAGTATATCCACCTGGCTCTTTAGTGCCACATGCTGTGACTGAAACATTCCTGGTGGTTTTCTGTTTTCTTTTGGTGATGATTGTGTGTAATTTATCTGAAATATATGATTATCAATCACCTTTAAGCTACTTATTACCCCAATACTATGTCATAACCATTTAAAGTTATGGCCACAATATGCCAACCAAGTGTTACAAGCCCTATAGGTGTGCATGTGAACATGTGCAGCCTGAAGGAGAAAGAAAAAGAAATTTGGGTTGGCGCCTGAGAACAAGCTGTGGCAGCTGAAGAAAGGTAGTTCCAAAAGATGACATATTGGCTTTTCTTCATGTCTACTTAGCAACATGTTGATTTACAGCAATGTCACAGGCCTGCTCTGTTCAGACTGATTTTTGAGAAAATTATTTTATGGAGGTTCTTTTCACTGCAGAATCACATGTCTGTGCAGTCAGCTGCTAGGTTAAAGGGTCACTCCTGACATGACATTTGATTTTTAGCAGCTACACTTGGTGTGATGGGATCTCATGCATCTCTTACTTTGTGTTCTGATCTTTCTGTTCTGGGCCAATCTCATGTGTTAGCACTCAAACAAATGTCCAGGGAAGTGTGCATTGATTTATTTAGCTGAAGGCAATATTAAGTCTGGTTCTTCTGATCTAATTAACGTAGACTTCCTGGTGTCAGAGTATTTCTGCAGTTGTCTGCATGCACTAGGAAGAGAAACTAACTTTGATACACAGAAGTCCTGCATGTGCGTGGAAGCTGAACACATATCAAGAGCATGAACAAGAAACATAAGAGCAGAAAAACAGAGAGACATAACCTATAGGACACACGAACAATGGTGATCATGGACTGTAAAGTTAACGAACATGAAATGTGAGGCAAACATTTGACAACAGATTAAATGAAGCCTCAAGAGGGAAACCGGTAGAATTGGAAGACCATTTTTAAGCACTGCAGCAGTCCCCACTTCTTGACTCACTATTTACAGTAGTTGACCCGAACATGTGAATCAGACTTCTGTATGAGAGGCCACAAAAGAATGTGTGTGTCTGTGACGCTGGGTTATGAGGATGAAAGTGCAGCATTGAGCAAAGATCAAACCTGCTCTGTTAGAAAACGTCTGTCACGAGCATGTTCATGAGACTTCCTGAGTGGGAGATTATCTTCAAGAGGGAAAGATAAACAATGACCTCGGAAATTTACATGAACGCATAAACAACTTCTAAAGGTCAGTGCATGGATGAGTTTTTGGTTTTACACAATGCACTGCAAACAAATCCAACCCATGATTTCATCAGTTGGACTGCTGATTACAAATCAGAATCATTTCAAGCGCCCTCTACACCTCTTGCTTTTCCAGGAAAGATGCGCACATCTGAACATTTTGCTCTGGCACAGCAGCTCAGATGCTCATCTTCAGTTTCTTGTTCGGCAGGTTGGTAACGGAAGACCACACAAGACGCTGACACAAATAAGACTCTCCCCAAAGTGAAACATTTTTAATTAATCTGGCCCTGGCTGAGTAACAGGGGATTAATATTGATTATGAAAAAACATAAGAAATCCTGCAAAAGAATGGCTTCTTTGTACTATCATGTGAACTGATGTGGCCCAGTTGTAGATCATGCTATAGAGCATGGCAGCGATAGCCTAAGAGGTATTTCCCTTTATTGTATTGGCCCAGTGCCCAGAAGTGAGATGGCTATACTCCCAAACTAGTGTGCTAAAGTTCATGGCTGCAGTCTGCCTGTCTAGGTATTAAAGGAGTGCACGCACACACGCACACAAATGTGTGTGCAGAGCTGCACATGAATGAGTTGTTGAACAGTTGTGTGTGTATCAGTTGTCTGTCCTTCATGCTGTTTGAATGGCCGTGTACATGGTCACCTCTTCAACATATCTCAACATGCTCTTATGAATGTTTCATCAGCTAAAGGTTATTTAACCTACACTGAAAGGTTAGAGCACATACCTCCGCCTGGGAAGACAGCTCCCTCTAGTTCAATCAAACTGCACCAAATTTCCCAAACGAATAGATTTCAGTCCTCCAGACATTTTTTATCAAGATCTATAAATTATTCTCTGAGATCTCAAGGAAGATATTAAAAAAACACCCCTTCTCACAATGTTAAAGAAAGGGATTAAAAAAAATCCTCGATCCTCCCTCCGATCCGGATTCATATCAAAATCGAATGGCATCTTTCTTGATCCGCACTGCATCCTTCCACCAAATTTCATTATTATCTGTTAGGTAGTTTTTACAAACAAATAAACTAACAAACAAATGGGTGAAAACATAATTTGGCTAAAAATACATTGGCTGGAAACACATACGAATCACGTTTGTTCAAAGTAAATATTAAAGTTGCTTTGGTCAAGTTTATATTTGTACTACACTGCTGAATGCTGAAGCTAATCTATACATTATTAAATACCCATAACATTAATTTAACTCCATTCACTTTTAAACACAACAAGCTGTTTGTGTTAAATGCAGTAAACATCACATGAATGCATAACCTTGTTCAGCTCTTTATTACCCCCCTTGACACAAATATAAGTTGATTTAATAAAATGAATCTTTTTATTTTTAGTGAGCTGAGTTAACTGTCAGGCAACTGCAGAAATGATCCCTTGGGGTATAACTGCTTTTGCGAATTACTGCACCAAGACAGCCCATAATCTTTTTTTTTTTCATTCCAACCTGCCCCTCAGTGCATTAAAAAAACGTGTTCGGGACATAACGTTCAGAATGTGTTAATGGTGCTTATAGACATAAATCTGTGTGGCAATGAGCTGAGGAGCTGAGGGGTGCACACAGTCACTAACAAGTAACAACAACACTTTACCAAATGTTCAACAGCTGCTCGTCGCCACATGGTGTGATGGTGTATTGAAGAATAAGAATAGAGTGGTAAAACTACACAAATAATGTATTATCACGCATGCAGTAATTGGTCAGGACTGTGCAATTACAATTAAAAAACCCAAGCGAAATAAAAACATTATGCATCTGTTAAGATTAAGAGCCAGAATATGGATTCCAGATGTGTGTTGAACAGTAACAGCATACATGTTTGCAGGCCCGCCTACAGTACATACTGAAGACATAAAGGAAAATGATGGTAATAAATGCTCTGCTTGATCATGTTCACCGACAACTGAAGTTACCACAGGTTCTTTTTCATGTTTGGAAGGAGAGGGTGAGGTGAGGGGTGTTCAGCTGCAACATGCAACTTCAGCATTAAATATCACAAAATTCTACACACTGTACCTTTAAAATAGATCTGCTTTCAACTGAAGCTTGTTTTTAATCTGGCCACTAATGCAGCATTTTAACGTCTGAAGAATTACTTAGAATAAAAGCCGATACACGTCACGTTATTTTATATTGAAACATGTTTGTTGATATTAGGGGATTTGAGGTCATAGAAACGTGGCCTTTGGAGAAATTTTGACCATGACCACAATGTTTGAAGATATGGACAGACTCTTCTTTAACCCTTTTCCATGTCTTATGCCAAAAAATTTAGTAATTCTTCAAAAGGCCATATAAAGAAAAAAAGTGAAAAGAGATACAGAGACAGATTTGCTCAGGCATACAGAGCCAAAAACTCACTGTACTGCACAGGGCACAGTTGCAGCCTAACCTAGTGTGCAGTGGTCCAGACATGACTGATGACCACTGTGTCATATTTCAAACATGTGAGGTTAAATAATGGAGCAGCCATGTTGTTATGTGCAGCAGGTGTAAACAGAGAGGGCTGCAGCAGCTCTACACTCCAGGTTAATTACCGGTGTCCTTCAGAAGCAAAATTTACTCTGAGAGGTTTGAACGGATCACGTTTCCTACAATCTATAATGAACACATGGTAGAGCGGGTCGTTCCCAGTTTGAGTTTGCATGTCCTCCATGTATCCGGGTGGGTTCTCTTTGTACCCCGCCTCCCACCCAATGTCAGCTTTGATTGACACCTGCTCCTCTGACCCTCAAGGATGGATTATTCATAAATTATTAATAATTTTGATTGAACTGTAAAATATCAAGCCTCAATTACATTTCTGTGTTGTAAGGGGAACTAATGTCTATACACATACTGTCTGATAAACCAGCGTAGAGACATTTTATAATCCTAATATATTATATAATTCTGTGGGCATACTTTTTTTTTCATCCAATTAACAGAATTGTAAGTAAGTTTAAAGCCCATTTTAACAGTAAAGGTAGAGGAGAAAAATGTGATGTGTTCTGCCTTAAAGAAAATAATGTGAAGTGTTTTGGGAAGTGTTTGCAACCAAAGGTGGAAATATGGGTTGTTCTGTTGGGCTGTGACTGAAGTAGAAAAGTCATTCGAGCCTGAGGGGAAGCAGCGAGTTGAAGAGATGATTTCAGGTGGAGAAACTACAAAGTCATAGCAGGAAAGAGGTACAGGCTGCTGTGTGAAGCTCGGTAATAACTTTTTTCTCCCCTCGCCTTCATAGTCACAAGCAGTTTGGGGTGAACACAGAACCATTGGGAGAAAATAAATACACAGTGAGCATATTTTCTTTGAAGGACCTGAAGAAAAAAAAAAAAAAAAAGGTTGTAAACTCAGGTCAGGGGAGGTTTCTCATTAGTCCAGACCAGAGAATCCCAAGTAAAACAGGATTTGATGTTGCATTTAGGGCCGCAGGGCTGCAGAGCCACTCTGATGTGGTCATGTTGAATCTCACCAGGGTTGTTGAAGCTGTGGGAAGGAATTTCTGTGGAAGTACAACAGCTCAGTCTGGTTTAGGCTGAGCTTGAAGTGGTGAGCAGACACCCGGAGATAAGCCTCCACCACAGCATCAGTGAGGTGCCAGTGGCAAAAATAAAGTAGGAAATGTGTGATGTGATTGTAAAGAGAAGCAGCAGAAACCTCGGTGGACTCAGTTCAAAAACATCTACAGTGAAACTGGTGAGCGAACACACCACAGATCATATTGTTGGCTTCTGTGGTTAACTGTAGTAAAGGCTTTGTACAAGTGTGGGAGGACTTTAGTTCAGAGTTTAACAAGGACACTGATAAGTTTGTTATACTATAGTGTAAAGGTGTAGCTAAGCATTGGGAAGCTTAGCTTAGCATTAAGACTGAAAACCAGACGGAACCGGTAGAAGGATGTGGTCTGGGTCACGGAAGAACTAAGTCAATGTTGGTGCTGATCTGGATCAGAGGGTGGATCCAGGATTTTGTTTTACCTTCTTTAACAATGTGAGGGTGTTTTCCAAAATTATGTTGATTTCTCAGAGAATTATTCACAAAAAAATAAGACATGTTCAGTTGCACATCCAAACGAAAATCCAGATGTGGTGAAATTAACATGGTTTCATAAGAGAAATGTTGGGCCTTGGTGAAGGAATGTACTCTAGTTACATCCATTCTACTTTCTGTGTTTAATTGTGTTTTTGGAGTGTTTGTCTATTTGGTTGTGTTGTATTTAAAGCATATGCGTTGTCATTTTGTTTCTATTTTTTTTATTATCTTATCTTTTGTTTATGTTGCATAGGTTTCAGTGCGTTCAGCTCTTGCCCACCACACATTTTATATTCATGTATCACTGAGAAATTGTGCAGGAAAGATTGACTAAAAAGGATTAAATGCACAGATGGTGATTTGGTAAAATTATCCAAATTTTTCTCTCAAAAATGGCAGATTTGAGGAAAGAATTAAAAATAAATATCTGAGTGTTGCAATTACTTGCAATTTTCCAGTGTCTGGGTTTCTGTCATTAGGGCATGTGCTGTCCTGTTTTTAATCACCAGCCCCTGCAGCAGCAAAAGGGCGTCAAACCTGCACTGTCCCGTTTCTAGACTCTTGACAGACAAAATTACCAACCTGTAATATACAGCAAAAATCATAATCATGACTTCACAAAGATCCTCAGCCCAGGCATATGTAGTCTTTAAGGGCATGTTCCATCTTGCAGAAACATCTTTTATGGTCAGTAAGTGGGTTTAAAATGAGTGAATCTAACTACATTAGACTACATTAAGTACAATTTGGTTATCTATAAGTGTCTTTACACATAATCACATTTATTCCTGCAGGCAACAGCAAACTGGTATATCTTTAAACCAGGCAATGACTCATTAAGCAAACACATACTGTAGATCGTTGGCAAACTTCCATGTGTAACACATTTCATAGTCAGCCACCAACACTGCTAATTAACATGAAGTTTAAGTTATATCCTCACATGGACATTTGAATCACTTTAAAACTATTTTTGAATTAACACAAAACACAGAGGCTTTGTTTCTTGAAGCTTGATTAGAAATGACTGTATTAAACCTAACCTTCTGAGTATCTAGGGCACGGACTGTCAACAGATCCAGGTTTTTCTTTTTTATGTGTCCTGTTAAGTGAGATGGCCCAAAATTACTGGAACACAAGACACAAATTAAAGTTGTTTGTGTTCATTTACAAACCATGTAAATGAACACTAGATTTGATTTACTGAGAATACTAAATTTACAGTTTTACAGGAAATAAAAAAAAAACAGCACTGTCAATTCAAGAAAAAGAAATGAAACAATGATCTTTGAAAAAAGAGGCAAAAGTTAAAAGAAGCTTCTGAAAAGAGCTTACACGTCAGTCCTGAATACAGATCCTGTGTGAATGTGAATGAAGGAAATAAATAACGTGACAAAAAAAAAATCCTCCATCAGGAAATGAAGCAAAACTTTATAAAACAAAAACGGTGTTCATCTGCAAGCCCTCACCTCCGTTTCCACAGAGTGAGCAGTTCATGAATGACTGTGTAAGACCATTACTCCAGTTTCCTTCACATCCAAAGTGTTGGGTCTTAATTAAAATTCTCAATCCGCCGGAAAACAGCGAGGAAATTCTTCCCTCCGTTTCTCTGCACTTTCTTTCCTTCTTCTGTACATGTACCCAAACGACTGATGATAACGTCCCCGACCTGCCAAGAGAACGTTTCTCAATGTTAATTTAACAAATACACATGCGTTTATTACTATTATACTTGAGAGCCAGCCAACCAAACATTTGGACCGTCTATCTCAATTTTTTTTTTTTTTTTTTAAAGCAAGAATTAACATTGTGAGACATATGCCTACTCACTTTGTTGCCAGGAGTGTTATACGAATGATACCACTCTCATATATGTAAAAAGTCCTAAAACATAATTAGCTAATCTTGGTTTATATCAAAGATTAAGGTTAAAACAGTCCACCTCCCAATCTCTGAATCTTATTAATGAACATTTAAATTGTATCTTATTAGTTTAATCTGTACAAACAAAAATGTAAACTTTTAACTTTCAAACTTTTGATTTGAGAGATGCCACGACCTTTATTATTAGTCTTTATGGTAACGCCACGCTCATTAAATGTTGATCAGAGAGTCAAGGGTGATGACTGTTCACATCACAAATCAAGTTGTAATTCTAAGGTGAGGATAATGACACAAATATGGCTGATGATGGGGCTGATAGTCTTATCATTAAACATCTAATCTAAACAATGTGCGAGCATTTCTATGTCTGAACAACTGGACTTTTTCTGCTCTTCTTTGAACAAAGATTGTACCGAGGTAAACATTTTTTTAACATCATTCGATATTGAGATAAATGTCATATTTGTTATTGTTTAAAGAGTCATTTTTGCTCCTGAGTGAAGGTTGTGGTTTTAAACTCTTCGTCATGAGCACAAAGTGACAAACACTTGACAAATAGCAAAACATTTTACAAATCTGAGGTTGATCAATTATGTTACACCTCGTCACTGTGCTTACACAATGCATAAGCATTATTAGCTCCACCAAGAAGGTATTGTTTTCATTTAGTTAGTTAGTTTTGTTAGTTAGCAGGAATACAACGAAACTTGTAGGATGCAGTATGAGTCAAGAAAGAACCTGTTAAATTTTGGAGGGGATCTGAATAAATGGGCGTATATGAGAATTTTGTTTCACTTTCTCTGCAGTGTTTCCCACAGAGTTTAATCTATGGCAGTTGTGGGGCTGCATGTGCACACGTACAACCAAGATCTAACATGACAGAGAGAATTGCATTACATGCCACTTGCAGTTACATGCAAAAACTGAAACTATGAGGTCTGATTGTCTGCGTGGACAGTAACAACTTTGTGGACGATAGCACGAGTGAGCACGCTGCAAATAGCACTGCACACAGCTATACAATACAGCATTGGAGCAAAACACCAAGTTCTCTTTTGAAAAGTGTAAAAAAATAATAATTGTGGGTTGGATATGAAACTGTGAGGGACAAATATAACAGACTACACAGTCTGGATTGTTAAAACACTTAATCATGGTGAGATAGGGCGTTAGCCTTGGAAGAGATGTGCTCTCAGAGTTCTCCTTGTATCTATATGTATTTTACTTTTGTTATATTGCTATCATTGAAAATTGTGATAATTATTGATGTTTTATCACCCAGCTCTAAGTTTTTCCCACATCTCTGACATGGTATGAAATAATAATAGTATAAAAGTTTCTAGCTGCTGGTGTTATAGAGACATGTAACAGTGGTTTTAATTTTCTCATCTGACTAAGACAGTAAGAAGTGCAATTCCTAAAATATTCCTTCCTAAAAATTCTGATCTTGACTTTGACCTCTTTTCCTACAAAAAGATTAACAAATGCTGTTGTCATGACCAGTAAACAGAGCAATGGAGAGCTCCACGTTAACATACCAGTTCTTCATCAGACATGCGTGTAAACAGTGGATGTTCAGTGAAGTGCTTCACCATCCAGAGGTGAACTTCCTCCACATCTGTGATCGTGTACACCAAACCCTGACAAGAACACAAACAAAGGGAGGTTAGTAACACACACTTCTGGGAATAAGACCTGTCTAGACCTGTCTACACATCAGGTTATCAATCACAGAACAAACTCATTACTCTGATAAAGTAAACTAAATACAAACTTTAATTATCTTAACATTTTCAACCATTAGCAGCTGCAGAGTGAGGAGAGCAATGGTCCGAGCCAAAAGGATAAAAATAAACTACAGACAGCACAGAGGTTAATCACCTGTGTCATGACAGTTTACTTTGCAGGCTGGACAGATAACGTTACTAGAACAAGGGTTTCTTAGAAAAAACTGCAATGGCACAGTTTTCCACACTAGTGCATGTTGGCGCATATGATTTTTTTTCTTTTTCAGAGAAGCCAGAATGAGTTTGTGTGTCTGTGTGTTGTCTGCACAAATAAACATTAATATTTTACCACTTCAGGTTTAGTTTCAATCAGAACACTTTTGATACTAGTGCAGTGGCCTGTTTGGAATGGGCTGTTTGTTTGCTGGGTGGTGATGCTCGTTGCAGCTTTCTTCTCTGAAACTGTTACTAAGTGACCTGCAGCAATTAAATGACCAGCTGCTGGACTCAGCCCACCAAACTCTGAAGCTGTATCACCGCTGCTCCACAACGAGCCGTTCATCTGTTTATTCAAAGTTCAGTGAAGCTCGACTCACACTGAGAATCAATTGATGTGAACACATTATTTGCGTTGATGAGTCCGAGCAGTGTTTCAACAGGTCGTCTGTCTATGCAAAGTTTATTAATGCTGAACATATCGTGTCACAACCAATTCATTGGGCCATTAACAATTCACATGCCAAGTGTGAAGTCCATGAGTTGAACGGTTCTTGAGATATGTGAGCTACAGACAAACAGATTTCTGGAATTATATAGATATAAAGTACTCACTAATAAACAATTCACTCAGGTTGATATGAAAGAGTTTCGATAAATACAGCTTTTGACTGCAGTTATGGCTGCGTTTCAAAGCTGAAGGCGGTTGTAGAACACACAAGCAAGCACACACACACAAACACAGAGCAAAAACGATACAAACTCATTCACACACAAGCCCTCCATTGTTTTCCACCACTTCCATCAGCAGTGGGACACTCAAGTTGTTTTCAAGTGTCCCACTGCTGCTCTGACAGCTCTGACAGGCCGGAGCAGGGCGTGTACAGACATCAGCCAGCTGCAGGCCACACCGCTCACTTCATTTTACTCCAGTAAATTCATGGATTTCTGCACGCTGCAATCAACCGATAAAATGATGATGAAACTGGCAATCTGTTGCACAAGTATTAAGTCAGTTTTTAGATTTTTCTGTTCTATTTAATCAATGAATTGAATACAATTCTCTTTCATTGTGCTGAAGTAATGGTAAGATGATATTGATTGAACCTGCAGATATGGAAAAACTCATAATGGGATGGGAACTCAAGAATCTTAAAGCATAATCTTGTTGATATTGTTTTATTTTGTCAACAAACAACTTGATCCTTCTTAGTAATGCGTAGCCATTAATACTCACTTAGGCACCAAATGTGCTTTGGTTCGCTGCTTAAAGGTTCAGTGTGTAGAATTTAGTGACATCTAGAGGTGAAGTGTCATGTTGCAGCTGAATACTCCTAACCTGTATATGCGTTTTGCAATTAAATATCAGCCTTGCGATTTTTCAGAGGTGAGGTAACATCCTCTAACTGCTTATTTCGTCCATTGACAGCCCCAATCCTTACACCACTTTACGCAGAGTTTCTGCAGGTTGCAACAAGTTAAATATAAGAGGTGTTGAGACGATTAGAAATTCAATCTAAGACCTATGTACAAGAGCTATAAATGATTATGAGAGTCTCAGAATTACCATACGTGATGTGTTTGAGTCAGCAAAACACTTTGAATTTCAGGGGTAAACAGCACTGCATCCAAATGCAACACAACCCTCCATAGGCATAGTGCTGAGTAGATAATGAGTGACTTTCCTTTTTTTAGGTGAACTATCCCTTTCAGTATTATTGATAAAGAACTATTATATATACTAAAGTTCAGACTATGTACTAAGGACATTTCTGTAGGAAAATGTTTTTTTAAGCACAATGTAGAGCTTTTAAAGACCCAGCAGAATCCCTGATACAACATAAACCTCATATATCAGAAGCTGAAACAATAAATTACACAACAAAAGTTGATCAAAATTTTCATAGAGTATTGTTGATTGACTATTTATTTCAGCACTAGTTGCAGCGTGTCTTACTCATATACATACCCCGACTCTCAGTGTGTAGGCATACTCTGCCAACAACGTGGGACTGATGATCCTCCACTTGTGCTTGGTCTTCTTAAAGTGAGGGTCAGGGAAGAGGAAGAACATCTTACTGAGCTGGAAGAAAGAAAGAAAGAAAGAGTTCTATTATCCGAGTTGTTCAAAATTTAACATTGTATTTTCTTTAAATCTACTTTGATACTGTGGCTCTCAAATGTATAAATGTCATCACTTAAATGTGACCCTCATAATATTTTATGGTTGGCTGTTAAGCACCGTGGCGTGTGAAACTGGAATTTCCCTCCTTGATTTTTTCCCCCCACAAAGTTCCCCAGGTCTTTGACAAGTGTACAAGTGCAGGCTCCATTGAAATTAGTCTGGCTGATACATTAAAACATTTCCAGTGACTTATTAGTTTAAATAAATAATGTCAGGTAAAGACAGAGACAGCAGCCTCAGGGGCCACATCAGTGCTGATGGAAAAAACCTTAATACTTATTATTTTAGGTTTGCAAAACATACTAAGAATAAGAAAAAGAAAAAGAAGGGTAAAAAAACAATATCAGATCTGTAAAATATGCTGTTTCAATACATCATCATGCTTGTGAGAAGGGATTGTAGTTTTAGCTAGTCTGGGTGGTCGACAGTTCTTCCCTTTGACAAAATCTGGCTGGTGAAAAGGAAGTAACATTAAAGCTGCAGCTGAATAAGTATTCACCTCTGGTATTTTAATATAAGTTGTTTAATATAAGTGATGCAGTTTATGAATGCATGAAAGTGTAGCACCTTAATGCAAACTCAAGCCAGAGCTTTTTGTTCCTCTCAACCAATTCAAATCTTGGCATGATGGCAAGGACCCTATCATTATATTATGTCAAGCAGCGTATCAAAAATAAATAAAAAAACGTGTTTTAATATGAAACACCTCCATAATTTGTACTCCATAAAAGTGGCCATTAATGTCCTGTGTTCATTTCCTAGTTTAAAATCACCCAGGGCGTTTGAGGTGAATTTTTTTTATCCAGTGTACCTAAATTAACCCTGGTACACTAAGCCCACTGTGTAATGTAATGCGAGTTTCGACAAGTCATAGATTACCGCAGCTAATTGGAACGGATAAATGTCGTCTTACATCGCTCCATACTCAGCTGATGCGATGCATTGCGTGTCAGTCAATGACTCCATTGTTGTGAAATACTGGATTCATGGAACAATCTGTATAAATTAATTTTAACATGAGGAAAGTATAACTACTATAACTATTAATGCAGCAATAACACTATAGTTTTACTACATTTACAATTGCTCTTCATTACTTTCTATTACTCCATCTGCTCCACATGCTACAAACCTAACAAGCCTGTAGTTAGAAACATGGTTCCAAAGTGTGAGGCATGTTAACTACTGGACAGGTGAAGTCAATTCTTTAGTTTTTATTGTGCAATGAAAATACATCCAGGCATTTACATGTAGAAGTGACAAATAACATGAGCTTTAGCCCCTTTTGTATCATACTGCTTTATTTCAGCTTAGAGAAAATAATGCAACAGATTGTCTTAAGGTAAATATTTGTTTTCATAACCCTTACTTAAAATAGAGGCATAAACACTGGACACTGTGCAATAGCCTCAACACAACTTTTTTAATAACTTGTCAATTGTTTACTTTTTTTAACCTGTAATGCTGCTGGAATTTTAATTTCCCTGAAGGAGTCTTCCCAAAGGGATCAATAAAGTTCTATCTAATCTAATCTCTAGTCTAATCTAAAGCCTGTGACCCGTTGCCGTCACCAAACTGTAGCATTCTTCATTTGTGATGCTTTTACAGCAGCCTATTTCCGTTTCAGGTCTTTGTTACATTGTTTACATTTGATCATGTGAGGTTTGGTTTCACATTGCAATTTAGGGAGCGCACTTAAAGGGATAGTTCACAGAAAAATGAAAAGTGACTCATTATCTACCCACTATACCGATGGTCCACAAAACACTTCTGGAGTCTCGGGGTAAACAGTGTTGCCCTCCATCGGCATAGTGGTGAGTAGATAATGAGGTAATTTTCAATTTTAAAGATGTAAGACATGCATACGTCCTGTCGCCATCATCTATGTCAGCTGGGTCTACATATACTCAACATTAATTGGTTTGTGGACAGTGCATCTGATGTTGAAGGTTGCAATCTGTGGATAATTGACTGAGAAAATGAAAATGAATGACCTAGCTCATTGTTATGGTATTGCTGATGAGTTTGGAAATATTTCTCCGACAATTGGCAGACAAAAAGTCTCTGTACATTTTTGAATTCACTCTGCTGCAGCCGTCAAGGTTTTCTATTTACAATAAAGATTAGTGAGCATGTTCTGGAAGTAGCAATGAAATCCCAAGCCATAACACCACCTTCACTATGCTTCACAGGTCCATTTAATTCCTGGCATTAACCGTCGTTTCAACTGATCCAATCAGACGTGAACAGCTGTAAATTATGGCAGTTCATACCTGCCATTAGAGTCTCCAGTGACCACTCACTTCCCCACACTATATGCAATCATTTCTGTTCATGAAAATATTGTTTTTAGCCAGAGTATGACAAGGGATCAGTTGTGTTTTGGTGTGAGTGTGTGAGAGGGGGAGAGAGAGAGGGGCAAGGGGAAGCTGAGCAAATGAATGTGCTGTGCACAGCTGATCAATGCAATTGGATTTTACAAATTTATAATAGTAACAAGAAAACATAGAAAATCAATATGTGGTAGTCAATATTGATATTGTGGAAAAGTGGGAAAATATTTTCAGTCCATTATTAACTGCAGGTCAGAGTATGTCCGCTGAGTGGGTGGTCCTTCAATGTGGCCCTGTACAAATTCCCCTTCACACTGCTAAAAGAACATGGTCGACTGTGTCCCAGACCACCTCCAAATGTGGTTTGAGTGGTCAAATCTCAAATACGCCCTTAATGTTTCCTGGGTGCTCACGACTGGACTCAGCACTCTCTGCTTCTCATTGGATCACCCGACCATGAACAGATCCTTTCTTTCCACACAATTTAACCTTTCTCAGCCACTTTGACCTTTCCATTTCAGAGATTTTACAGTTTATCTCTGTACTTAATTCCAATCTGGCTGTCTCATTCTTACTGAAGATGAATGGTTTGCATCTTGTGGTCTATCCTTATATTTCTGTTTTCAAAGTCCTCTTGGAACCGTGGTTTGTGATACCTTTCCCCTTGTTGTCTGAAGGCTGGTGGGGATGTCACTAACTATTATTATTTCCTGCTGTTGTGGTCCTTGGACGACCAAGTGTGTTGCTTGGTTAAATAGTAGTTCCTTTCTTTTTGCAGGACATAACAGATTGTTGTAGTGGTGAAAAATCAAAAAATCAAAAACTGAAATATTGCATTGTTTTCAGACCTTTCAACCCATCCTTCGAGGAGATTTCAGCTTTGAGTAATCTTGAGTGTGATGGGAAAAGCTTTGTACTCCTGGATTTTAATAATTTTCTTCCATTCCTCTGTGCAGATCCTCTCAAGCTCTATCTGGGTGGATGGGGACCGTTGGTGGACACCTATTTTTAGGTCTTTCCAGAGAAGATCGATTGGGTTCAAGTCAGGCATCTGGTTGGGCCCCTCAAGGACTTTCACAGATTTTCCCATTGTGTTGGCTGTGTATTTGGGGGGTCATTGTCCTGTTGTGAGATGGCCCTTCAACCCAGTGTGAGGACTGAGTGCTCTAGACCATGTTTTCAATGTTAGTGTTTCTATACGTTTTTCTGTTCACCTACACAGCAGGATGCTATCACCCCCATGCTTCCCCGTTGGGATGTTATTGGGCAAGTGCCAGAAGATGAGCGATACCTGGTTTCCTCCAGTCAAGACAATCAGAGTCCTGGTTATTCCAAACCTCATTCCATTTAAAAATGATGTTGACTCATGGGAAACTTCAATGCTGCAGAATGTTTCAGTAGCCTTTGCCACATCTATGCCTCAAGTGTTCTGTCAGAGTTCAGTGTCTGAGCTTTTCAGGAGACCTTAAACCTTAAATAGACAGATGCCTTTCAAAACATGTCGAATCAATTGAATTTAGAAAAGGTTGAATTCAATTGACGAGTAAAAACATCTCAAAGAAGATCAAGAGAAATGGGAGGCACCTGAGCTAAATTAAATCGACCCATGTCAGTATAATTTAGTTAATACCATGCGTGGGCTCCAGGCTGCTAGAATATACTATATAGCATTAAAACAGATAAACTACAAGCTAAGCTGTCAAACCTGGACATTTTTCTGTACGTGATGGACTTCACTACATGTTTTGACAGACTGCTTGTGTTTCTGTCTTTAAAGCATTTACTCTTTCTACTCTAGTCTTAGCATTAACCAAGCTTTTGAACATTTAATCCTTTCTGCCTTTTCCACAAACCGAAGGGTCTGTCTGTCTGTGTGTGTGTGTGCGTGTGTGTGTGCGTGTGTGTGTGTGTGTGTGTGTGTGTGTGTGTGTGTGTGTGTGTATTGGGAATAGCAAAAAAACGAATCAAGCTAGCATACTTCCACACCCACCATGTGTGATAATCAAAAGCATGGATAATCATGCTAGCGTAACAGAATCAGAGGCATGACATGTAAGACGTGTGTGTCTCTCACGCCCTATCAACTCTCCCTATTACACAAACTCCAGCTATGTAACTACTGCAGAATAAAGGAGCAATAGAAGAAGAGAAGAACCATAATGTTGGAGCTTCTTGATTCTACAGTATTTAATACTTGAGTCCCATGGTCATAATAAAATAGCTTTCTGTACCCATCCTTATATCCCACTTACTGCTCTAATGTGACGGTTTGTGATGACGCTACTTGCATCTGATTTTCCAGGTTCGGGTCAGTCTTAAGTGGAACTCAATCTTTGTAACAGCATGTTTTTTAAAAGACAGGATCACATCAGTTTGTCTAAATAGACCCAAACTTAAGTGAATAGTAAAATTCTCAGGACTGTTTATAGAACTCCAACAGATGGAGGTTTTTGTTGTTTTGCAACTCAATGATTTCTTGTTGAAACCTCTCACTAAAAGCCTAAAGGAGTTTTGCTAACTCACCCGTGTTTTATTGGGGTGTCATACCAGGTTTTTTTATTCTTGCAGATAATCAAAATTCACAGTATTACTCCTTTGCAGTTGCACTTGCCACAGCACGCATGGCTGGCAAAGACAGCAATTCCCATCTCATATCAAGCTTGGAGGTAATTCCACACAAAAACTACTGGTTGGTGGTATTTATCATATCTGTTTTTTCATCACAGGCCAGAGAGAAATATTTGTGCCATATCAGTTATTTCCTTTGTCAGGTTTGAGCAACTCCGCAGCAGCAATAAAGCTATTTTACAGATTCTAAATGAGGTTTTAGCCTCTTGGCTATTAGATTACTTACCGCAAAACTTGCATGCAAAGAAGGCTGCGGTCTTGTGAGAGCTACTTGTTGTGCACCCAAACTCTGACAATGACCGTTAAATCTATCCAAGTGTATCTGTCCCTACAACTCTTCCAGTTTAGCTTGTTTTGAGCCATTATGATGCTTTGGCCTTTTTCATCACTTAGTAAGTTTGACATTCCAGATCTACACGTGACAGCTACGTGTGTGTCTCATTCACCCCGACTGGGACCTGACAGGCAAACAGCCTGAAGGGACCACCCTGTAGGACACGTTAGTCTACTAGATTGTTATTTTCTTTTATCAAAGGAAAAAAAAATCATGGCTGTCATGAGGATTTTTATGTATTTCTGAGTGGCTTTTGGGACCAGATCAAACAGTCCTGTTGGCTGCACACACCCGCTCCTGCTATAGTGAGTACATAAAGGTTTAATTAACCCAATTATTTCTAGTATCTAATAAGCAGACACAGTTTTGGTTTTATTTTCCACGATGTCGCATTGAGATTTCTGACACTGTCCAAATGGATAGAGGTGATTGGAATTTGTGTCCATGGATAATTTCAGAGTAATCTTTGGTTTACTCAGTGTAACAAGGTCTCTAATGTTATAATGACATGGTGTGTATAGAGGCTTTGTAGAAATGCATCTGTATGTGGTGTGGTTCACTAAACCTTTGTCAAAGAAACCATGTCTCTCCAACACTTCCCTAAATGAACCACAATGAGTCGAGTATCAGACCTGACTATCAGTGGGCATTAATCTTCACAACCAAATACAGAAATCAGTAACTTAATGTCTTGGATTAGTAAAACAATCTATACAGCTCTGGATAGATTTCCAGTTTCTCTATAGTCTTACAGATGAAGTCAGCTGTATAGTCTACTGGTCTGTTAGTATTTAGGAATCATTCATTCTGATTGGATGGAGCGTGGATTCACTTCAAGTGACTGGACAGGCAGGTGCTGTAAACAAATATTGTAATATTAAACCAAAGGTAGAGGTAGAGTTTGGAAACAATGTAACCTAAAATAATTTAAGTTTAATCGCTTCATGAGAACCATGTGTATTGCTTTTATATTAAAAAGTGTATGTATCTGGATGTAACAAATCAATTAACAGAGGCAGAAGAGAGTGCATTAGAAATTACATTAGCCAGATGATGATAGTGTATGATTAGATTCAGTGTTTAAATTGTATAAAGCATTTTAAGGAAAATATCAAATACATTTCAAATTTAAAAAGAAAAAAAAAAAGAAAAGCTAAGACGTCCTAGTGTGTTTATGTGAAATTATTAGGACTTGAAAAGATTGAATTTGAAATGAGTTTTCTCAAAAAGATAATTATTTATCATATTGTTATTGTTTTCTTTGGCAACAAGTTGTTAGTAACTGGAACTGGAACACAAGATTTGATGAATCATAATAAATCCTGTGATCTCAAGATCATAACGCATCTCCTGCCCCAGGAGCCAATCAGGATAACCTTTCCTGTCAGCAGCAAACACCCAGATGCAGACCTACCTGTCCTTTAGTGAAGAAGTTGGGCAGATACTTCATTGCATTGCTGCGAAGGCAGGCGATGTTCTGGTAGCTCCCTGGTTCAGCAGCACGTAGGGATTTGATACGATCCTGAACATAATCCGAAACTTTGACCCGGATCTCCAGGCCCAGGATGAGATTCTCTGGAAAAAGTGGAGATAACTCCACTGAGGTAAAGTAAAACATGGACAAGAGAAACCATGAGACACGAATATGGTGGATGTGAAGAGAATGTAGAGCAAAACTATTGTCCTGTTCAGACCTGGTATTAACATCCGTCCTGAGAGATCTGATAACAAGTGACATCTCCAAGTTTGTCACTCAGGACAGATGTTAGCACCAGGGCGTAACAGGATCTGAGACGCACTGCATCTGGTCAGATCAGAGACATATCTACCTAATAGACCTCCATATCCACATCCAATGTCTGCAAACTCCACCCGGGGGGTCTCTCTCTCAGGCTGGTCTCCAGTGAAGACTTGTGGATACAGCGTGGACCAGTCCATTTCCTCTGGACACACAGGACTGAGGAGGACAGGGGACAAAACAGTGAAGAAACACAAACAGTCCCCGGGACATCTTTTTTTACAGTGGGGGTGTGGAAAGAGAAATGTAGAAAGTAGCTGTATTATAAGAGAGTGAAGTTAGGAATGGATACAATCTTCTTACACATATAAAAGCTGATCAAACCTTCTGAGGGGGTTTGTGTTGCTGCCATTTCTTCTACATGTATAAATAATCAGCAGGAGCAGACAGAGGTAAACAGTGTGGCTGTATGAAGACACAGTGTATGAGTGTTGGTATTAAAGCGTTAAAGTGAGACACGTGGACGTCACTCACTAGTCAAACGAGTGATGAGCCATAGGGTTCGAATGGGCTCGCTGCCTGTAGAACTTCTTCTGAGGCATTGACGAACTCATGGTGGAGTCACACGATTCAAACGGCACTCACGACAATATCCACCCCGTCACCTTAATGCGAGATAAACACAGGGCCGTGTTTCCACGCGAGTTGTTACTAGTTTACTTTCCCTGCATGTGAGAAGGTCGCGGCGTGATGTCGTCATCACTTAGCGTCTTCACTGTGGTGTTGGGGGGGGGGGTTGCCAGGTTTGGTCCATCCTCCTCTCTGGTTCGTTTACTGTGCAGAGGTGGACATTGTTCATGATTGAGTGTGATCACACAAAGTTTCCGAACAGTATCCGGAGATGTTCTTAAACTTTCAAAAATAAAAATAGACTCTTACACTTATGTAGTTTAAACTGCCCTTGTTACTTATTACTGATAAAGAACAGTTTTTTTCTTACCTCAATATAGTGTAGCCTAAGTTACCCCCCACCCCACCCTCCCCTTTTGTGTTTATATGTAACTCTGTATATGCACTTAAGTGTGTATATACTGTATGGATGTATAGCTACTTTGTGTATACTGAGTAATTTCTCTGTTTTATTCTCTTAATTTTTTTTTAAATTTTAAAATTAATTAATTAATTTTTTATTTAGTTTGTATTACTATTATTCTGTTTTCCCCTTGTCTGTGGTATTGAGTACTACTGTGTGTGTATAATGTGAAAATCAATAAAAAATATTTGAATAAGAACGTTTTTTTATTATTATTTTTATTTTTATTAGTAATATTATTATTAGAAGTAGTAGTTGTAGTAGAAGTATTAGTAGCAGTAGTGTTATTAGTAGTATTATCCCCATTAGCACATATTTCCTTACAGTGACAGATATCTATCTATCTATCTATCTATCTATCTATCTATCTATCTATCTATCTATCTATCTATCTATCTATCTATCTATCTATCTATACAGCTGATCCTTTGAGGGTCACAGGAGGCCAATACTAATTTAGGCATTCAGTTTAAAATGGTCACACCTTATAAGTAATATTGTACACATTGCAGTATTGTGAAAAATATTTACATCGGGTTGGGTCCTTTTCCACAGTTTCTACAGAATTTTATGTTTTACAGTAGTTTCTTCTATACTTACTTAAAAATTATTTTTGCTTGATGAGGAGATGCATCACTCTTTCCTCAAATTACTATTCTGTAATGTGTTAAAGGTAAGATTTAGATGAAAGGGAACTATTTGCAGGTATTTAATGTAGAATAATCCTCATGATGTTTTCACTAGTTCGTTTCATCTAAATTGTATGAATTGTAGTTTTCTTTACACTAGAAAAAGCCATTTATATATAAATATTTTATATTTACATCGAAGGGACCCTCTCTACAGAGGCCGCCATGTTTTTTTACATTAGTCCAGACTGGACAAACTAAACACCTTTTGAGTTTTTATGACAATTAAAGGCTACCACAGTTTCTTTTTCATTTTCTGAAGGAGACGGTGAGGTGAGGGGTGTTCAGCTGGACCAAATAACACAAAACAAATAAGAGCCACATTTGACACCTTTGGTTGACATGCAATATTGCTAAGGTTTACTTGTGGCCCAGATATGGCAAACCGGAGCATACTTCCCAAGTGCGTACTTCCTCTGTGTGTGCAGAGCAAGTGAACTCACCTCTAACAGTGTCCAGTCAGGCTTTAGGGATACATGAACCATCATAAAGTCCTAGAACTGATGCAAAGTGTTTCTACTGGGGGTAATGGGTGTCCAGAAGCTGCCAGTGAAGGTTAGGGACCATTTAATTTGGTCAGAATGGTTTGGAGATGTCAGGGTGTGGGTCAGTAAAGGTGTGGACTGTGGATCAGAACTCAGGGAGGGCAGCCATGTGCTCCTCAGCAGCATCTGCTTCATAAATGCCTCATTAACATGTGGTACTTAACAATATATAAACCCTGAGTAAAAGAACAACACACTAATCATTCAGATGAAGGACTTCAGGTCGTCTCTGTTAAATAATTAGATGGCTTTTATAATAATTTGTTTCCTACCAACAATAAGTCAGCATATATTACAATATTTAATGAGGGAGGCATGATTAGAAAACTCAGAAAAGAATGCGTAGGTTTGAGAATTCAAATTTGATTGGGAGTTGGAGACAATCCCAGATGACATTGGGCAAGAGGTGGTTACACCCTGGACAGATCGCCAGTGTAATGCAAAATAATAATAATAATGTGGAGACACGAACATTCAAACCCTTACAGACAATTTGGAATTGTCTAGATGAGATACAGAAGTGACTTTTAACATCTTTTTGATTTTATTTTTAAGTTTCATTAACCTTTTCCTGTATGTCTTTATCTTGGATTGAGATCAGACAATATAAAACACAAAGGTTTATAAAACAGCACAATCTTTGTTACAAAACATGAAATGTACTTTCAGGCTGTATTTCAACCAACTGTGTAACCTGTTAAAAGTTTTATTAGGTTTTTTTAATCTCTGATCCATCAGTGCAGCTTCAACTGAAAACAGATCAAATATACATCATGGCGGACCCTCGGGAACACGTGAAATAAATTATGAGGAGCCGGGGGCCATTGTTGTGGGCATCACATGAGAAATTGCATCATTTTCACCATTAAATTCTCTGTTATAGTTCAAGTTGAATCCAAATCAAACAAAAGCAGTTAAAAGACATAGTGTAACATTGGTCAAGGTGGTAAAAATGGTTAATAGCTTTAAGCATCAAAGCTTTTTCTTTTCTTTTTTTCTGTGTTTTTACTTTAAAAAAAAAAAACCTTCAGCATTCTCCCTTTGCTTAAACCTCAGAAATATTGTTTTCCACTTGTCCACTTTGAGCTCAGGGAGACTAGAAGTTAACGGCAGTGTTTATGTGGAAGATTAGGATCTTTCTTTTTATTAAATCCCAATCCACACTTTCATCTCCTCCTTTACCATCAAACCACATTTGTCTCTATATATACGGTTCGTATCCCAGCCTCATACAGTGGTCACTCTCATGACCACCTCATGGTTGGCATGGCGCAGGCTGTTGGGCCTTAACTGGCTGAGGATGTGCAAAATAGTGTAGCCACAGTGGTGGTGGAGAGTAGTCCTGACATGGCGATTCGTCCCCCGTCTGCTGTCTGTGACAGTGTGAGCAGAGTTCCTCTCAACGCGTCCCGCGCCTTTACTGCCGGAGCTGACCAGGTCACCTAAGTCCTTCGCTTTCTCATAGTTCAGCACTTTCCACTGCTGGTTCACTGCCTGCCAGCGCTTAAAGATCCGGTAAACAGACGACCCTTCATGGATTATAAGGCCTGGGCATAAAGGATAAAGGGTGGTGGAGGGTGAGCGTGCAGGTTCAGGGACAAGAAACAGGGTTACATATAGACAAACACTTGTTTGTTCATTGAGTATAAGGCAGTACTAACAGGTACAGAGGGTGCAGGGTGATAAAAACTATAAGGTCTCACAAATAAAAAGATTAAATATACAGATTTGTTCAAAACACGCATTGATGATAATCCCTTTTCACAGGAATAAACACAAGCAAGAGACACAACACAATACACATGTTCATGCAAAACAGATGTCATGTGTTTCATTCAGGTCCATGCACTGTGAAAAAGAAAACATGCATATGTGTCTACTGAAAGCCAAAATGGTAATGTTTAGTTGTAAAGGTTCTAAATCTCCTTCTAATCTCAAAGGAAGTTTCCTGCCTTATTAAAACCTAAATATTCATTATTACGGAGGTTTGTGTTTTCATCTAAAACTGCTGGACGGATTAAGATGAAACTTGGGGAAAGGATGTTGTATGGTTGAGGAAAGAATAAATACAATTTTAGAGCTGATCCGGATCAGGGGGTTGATCCAGGAATTAGTTTTTCACTATCTTTGACATTGCAAGATAGGATGTTTTGCAGCATTTGAGAATTATTTAAGGTTCTTGATGAAAACAATCATGTTTATGCAATTGATCTTTATGAGTGTGTGTAATTTGGTGCAGATCCAAATGAAAATGTGAATCTAGTGAATTTAAGTGTGGTTTGAAAGGGAACTGTTGGGCCTTGGCGGTATGAACTCTACAGAGTGTCATTCTAGTTTACTTATTCATTTATTAATTATCATTAATGTTTACATGTACACTCACTTGCTGTGGACTGAATGAAATACTCTCCAGTTATAATTCATTGGAATTAATTAACTGGGTGTATAAACTCTGTCTGTGCTCTTTACAATAACAATCGAATTAAACATTACTTATCCAGAGGCATGTAGGGCATTAAATGTGTTACATAGTCAGTTGTGAAGTGTGTTTATATTTCATCCACCGGTGAAATAACACAACATGGCAGCGACAGTATCGACAGTACAGTGCAATTCGTCTTACCTATACAAACAATGTCCATGAAGCCGTACATGCCGTAGCATATCTGAAAGAGCAGGTCCTGCCGCTGCCATTTGGCCGAGGGGCTGAGAGAGGACCACACCAACCAGGAGATACTCGCGATGAGGAACAAGGAGCCCAGGATGATGGCTGCGATCTGCACATTCTCGATCACAGTCAGAGAGATGGACTGCCACTGGAAACAGACACAAAACAATAGACCGAGGCTCTTTGCACTGTTGTGCATAAATATATACCTCTGATATCCCTGTGATTCGTGTTAGACACATTTCCTTCAGGTGTTTCACATGCAACGACATTGATTGGGTTTTACCAAACTGAGGAAAGAGTCTGAGATTTGACTCCACAACAAACTAGTGCTGAGTGATATGGCCAAAAATTATATCAAGTTTTTCAGATATTTGCACAAGAGTGACAGTTGTTGTTTTCAACTCTTTATGATCAGAGAATGACAAACACTTGATAAACAACAAAGCATTAATCAGTTCTGTGTTAAGTATCATACTGATATATATACTGTATACAAATATAGATCCCTGGTTATATTTATGAAAATTATATTGCAACAATTATTTATACTGTTTCATTTCCAGGGTTATAACATCTAAAAGCACTTGCAGCAGTGGAGCAGGAACTTTATTTTTTACAAATATTTCATTTGTCAAACAGCAACAATAAATCTTAGAACAGAGTGGAACTAATAATATTTAACTGAATTAATTTATATTGCATCAAAAACAAGTGGTGCTATCTCACTGTTGCGCTTTCATTCATGTTTCGTTAGTAAAGACAGTGACCGTTGTTCATTTATTCAGGAACTAATCCATTTACCGTATAAGGTTGATGGTTCAAACCCTGGCTCCCACATGTCAACACCTTAAATTTCATTGATGTTGTATAGTAAAAACTGATTTTCCAGCTCCCTCCGGCAGTGTGGTGTGTAAATACGTTATTGCCTCGATCCATTCTGAGAAGATCAGTACACCTCTCAAGTGATGTAACTACAACACTATGTCTTTCAATAAGACAATAACAGTCTCATTGAGCCTCTGCTTATCAGAGATTTTACACTGGTAATAAAAACTCTGTTTGTTCATGTAAATCTAATAATAACTTAGCACACACACATCCTCTGTGATTTCTTCCATGTATTGTAAGCTGTGTGAAAGGTGCTATACTGATAAAGATGGATTGATTGATTCACTGATATTCAGATGACGGGTGTCTGACTCGTGTTTTTGCTGTAAAATGCAGACATCCTCCAGCAGGAAGAGCAACTGAAGGAGCAAGTGTTTCATGTAATAATGTCTCTGTTCCAACATCATCTGTCTGTGAGTCATCTGTGCTGCACACTCTGGTGGAATCACTTGCCAACTCTTTCAGACGAGTGCAGTGTCTCGTAAATGTGTTCTTGGCACCTTCCATTAACTCGTCACTACTTTCTCCTCCCTGTAGTAGCTGCTTTATCTGCAGACAGATAACATTAATAACGTGATTCTGCAGAGAATGAGTGCAAGATCAGTTCAGAAAATGAATCCATGGTGGTGGAAGTGTAAACACTGCTGTTTGCTATCACAGTCACCTTATGATCAATGACCCTGATGTGATTACTATGGTTTTCTGCCAGTCAGCCACTGGAATCTGGCAGCATAATGTATGTGCATCAGTCTAATGTCAAGGACTTTATTTGGACAGCTACTTTTAGCGTGTAAGCCTATACCTCTCGTGGGCCACCTCAGACAATGATGCAGCTCTTCGGGTCTTCTTGTGGACTTGACTAAATGGATGTGAGCCGAAAGTTAATGTGTCCAAATATCCAGAAACAAATCTTGGCCTTTATTGACAAACCTGCAGTGCTCTAGACGAGGTGTAATCTGGATGTGAACCTAAAGTGACCCATGTGGTTGATGGTGAATATGGCCCAAATAGCTCAAAACTATTCAGGGCCACCTTTGGCACCTTTGGTTGACATGCAGTACCGCCCTTGTGCCATCAATCCACATGGGATGTGGGCCAAATCTGGGCTAAAAGAATTCTGCTATGTGGGCTGGTTGATGGTTCTCCTCAGAGGTAAAAACACACAATCTGAGTGACTTCATACCTGCAGTGGGTTTTTGGTGCTGATGGCCAGGACCTGGTACTTGAAATAGCACAGCTCACAGCTCCAGGAGCCTCTCTCACTGATCCATCGAATAAGGCAGGACTGGTGGGTACAACGCACAGAGCCATTACAGCGACAGGGGCTCAACAGCTCCCCCTGCAGGACACAAATAGCAGCTGCATGTGACACACAGGTAACACAGGCTGTTGCTACTGAATCTCCCTGTGATGAGATTTGATTTGATTTATCATGAATCAGAACTCGGAAATCCCCCGACACTGTTGCTGTCAGATTTTATCTACTGGAGATGTTTATTGTTTGAGGGGAACAGGTGCATCGGAATTGGGTGTAGTTTGTGTCATGAAGCAGGCAAGGGATTCAAAAAAAGAGACATGTTGGAGCAAGTACAGACAGATATAATCAATGTGAATCTATAAGCTGTATGTATCCAAAAGGAATAATGAGTGAAATTAAACCACATTTAAATTCAACAGAGAAATCAGTGACAAAACATCCTATTTGACAACGTTAATGAAAGCTAAATACAATTCCTGGATTCTCTTACTGATTTGGATCCACACCAAAACTGAATGGATAATTTCTTGACCCAGACTGCATCCTTCCATCAAGTTTCATGTAAATGGCTTTAGTGGTTTTTGCATAATCCTGAACTAAGATAACCTCATCTACAGTATAGGTAGCTTTCTAGAAACCCTTCATTCTGCCACTTAAGAGAACTGGCATTGAAGTACCGTATTCATTGTTTCTTGTGAGAAGAGAAACTGTGGTGGTGGTATCAAAGCTCTCACTTCACTTGAGCTTTCATTTCCAACTGGTCCCCTTTTTATGGCTCTTTTGAGTTTAACTCATCATTAACCTCAGATTTCTGAGATTGTGCAGATTTGATTCATTTTATAAGGTTTATTTGAATTTGTCAATTGTGTCATATAATTAACTCTGTTTCCCTCTCTCTCTCTCTCTCTTTCTCTTTCTAATTGGTTCTGCTTGATGCAGTGATATGGGAACTTATTGCTCTTTCACTTTTTCTGCCATTTATGACTGCATTGTTCACATACATACAGTGTCTCCATCAGTGGTGTACACAGTCGTAGGATTCTGTATCTCACACTGTCACATTCTGTAGCTCCATCTTCTGTTTGGCCTCATCAATCCAACTCTTACAAACCTACGTGTCTTGTTCTTACCCGCCTTCACTTTCGTTCTGTCCTACGTGGAACATAGTTTTTCTTTCCCGAGCAGCTACTTTACAAAAGCTTGTGATAAATCCAGGTCTATCATGTTGTTGATGCGCTGCTGATTAATCTCACACTGATGGCTGATTAGAGTCCCCACGTTACGACAAAAAAAACCATCTGTTACTTTCATTTTGAAGTGAAGTAATCATTTTTTCATTCAGTGTCATACTCAAAAAATGTAATGAACTAATCCACACGACTGAGGCTGACAGGTTACGCAATTGTGAAGCTTTTAGAGGATTGCTATAATGTGGTGGTGGCACAGTGCTGTGCAGCTAACTAGGCCCCTAAAACAGTCAATGTCATGACATGTCTGAACATCTCTGCCAGTGGTCCCAGTTAAATTTCATCATGGCAGCAATAAATAGGCTTTTTCATGATCAGAAATTGTCTCGGAATAGTTGCACGGACATGACAGTGAATTCATAATGCTCAGTCACTAGATCTCAGTCCAGATGAACATTTGGGATGACATTTTCGGGAGCAACAATAATCAGCTCCAAACTTGACACACTTACAGACAGAACATACTGGAGACAACACAGGAAGCAATAGGCACCTCATCATTATGACAAGCATCACATGAAATGAATGTATAGATTTGTGCTGACTTGAAAGGAACATTTTACTATACATGTGTTCAGTGGGCATCATCTAACTGCATCAAACAACCCACGTCTTTATATAAAAAGCTACATTCAAAAGATGAATCCAAATGCTAAACAATGAAAGTATATGGTAAACTGTACATGTGTTACTATGGGAGTGCATTCATCTGGATACACTTTTCCTCTCGTGTCACTTTTCTGCAGCCTCAAAAGAAATCACAGGACATCTGGTGCAGGTTTTTGTTGTCAGCCCAACGCTCCCTGAGGCTTCTCGGACTGACAACGCCCTTGTACGTCTCAATTTATTTTCTGTCTCTAGGTGATGTGCTTGTTCTTTAATCAGATGGGTATGTGAAGGGGAAATAAACCCAAAAAACTTTCTAAGACCTTGAGTGAAGTCTGTCTCTTCAAGGTTGGTTTCATCTGCCAGACTTGATGCACTCAGACCTCCATGTCTTTAATGACGTAAACATTTCCAACAAATAACCGTCCAATCTGCTCTCCCTCAGCTGTATTTGTGGCCTAAAGGAACAATCAAAGGTTTGATCCCTGTTACCCAAGTTATAAATCCCTGTAATGAGCATCAAAAAGCAACTACTAAAAATGTTCTTTTACGTTGAGGAATGGTTCTGTGAAACCTTTCTTCATCTTTTTTTTAAATGGCCAAATTTGTGCATCACTTCCTGATTAGGAATTAACTTGTTCACATAATAAACACACACTGGTCCTCCTGCTTCTCTCCACCCTAAATATCATAACTAATGCCCCTTGTCTGCCCACATGCTATTTTCAGATCCCGATGATTAATACCTCTTTTTTAGTCCTAGTCATTCAGAATTTTTAATTTGTGTCAGATCAGCCTCAACGCTGCACTTACAGTCCTAAAACTGTTTGCTATTGATGTACCATGACTCATTGTGAGTTTTCAAAAACCAAATTTGTTTGCACAGCTTAATAGCCTGAAGGGACGCTCCGCTGCCTTCACACGATGAAGATGAGTTTGGCTGTGATGAGAACGGTTCGACCCACACTGTGAAAACAAATGTCTCTTGAGGCTCTGGAGGAGCTTTTTTTCAAGTGTGAGAGAAAATCGTCAGATGATGTCACAGTGGTGTCATCTGGGTTAGGTCAGCTAATTTAAAAGAACAGAAAGATGCTGCATGACACACACCAGGTAGTGAGACACTCACAAAATGGTGACATTGACTTGTATTATACTGGAAATGTATGATCCAGTGTTTTTTGCTACTTCACCAAATTGTCAGGATATCTCATCTTCTGCTGCTTAAGATTTTAATGATTCCTTTTTATTCATAAGTTTTCCAAGTATGAGACTAAATTACAGGAACAAACTTTGAATGCTTAAACACAAAAAAGCTAACTTTTCTGGCAGATATAATAAAAAAATTTTCCCCTAAATGGATAAAAAGACAATTACTTAAATTGGTAATACACAAATTAATTTCGTTTTTTTTTTCAAATTGAATTCGTCAATATAACTAAATTAAATTAAGTAAATTGATTTCATTTAAGTTGTACAATTGTTATTAATCTGTGTGCTTCCGATTAAAGTATTATATATCATCTAAATGTCCTGTGCCTTTCTCCCTGCTGTGTTATGTGTTTTAGAACCTTTCTCAAGTTAATGTTGATTCGATCAGACACTTCTGTGGGCACTGTATAAAGATGTGAACTTGTCAGTGTGACCTGATTTGCTCTTCCTTTATCTTCGTACCACGTGTTTCTCAGCCTTTTGTTCTGCCATGGTGCCCATGAGCAAAGCAAACACCTCGAAGGGTTTCAGCAGGACTCAGGGAACCTTCAACACCTCAACGTTTCCCAACTGAGACCCTGATCCCATTGCTAAAGCTTCATTCCCATCTCAATGACTGAACTTTACCTTCTCTGGCCCCTGGAAGCAGATCCGGCACTGCGGGGAGCACGTCCCGCTCTCTGAGAGACTTGGCAGGGAGGCAGTATCCAGGCCTCCTCCTTCTTCTCCTCCCTGGGTTTTGTCTCCTTCTTCCTTATCCTCCAACGCCAGGCTGCGGGGCCGGGGGTCAGAGCCATAATATTCCTCCTCGTCGTCCCGGTGGGAGCAGCTGAGCGGCGGCCAGCCACAGTCTGCTATAGGCAGCCCCCTCATCCTGGTGTGCGGGTGTGGGTCTGTGCCTGTGTCGGTCCTGATGCTGCTGCTGCTGCTGCTGGATCCAGAGCGCATCAGTAGCAACACTTTGAGTTCATTGAAAAACAGCCGGATCCGATACTTGAACATTCTTCAGCAGCAGCTTTGACTACACAGAACAAGAACAACAGCAGCCTTCAGCTTCACAGCTCCCTCATGCACCATCATCAGCACTATAACTATTATTATTCCTATTATTGTTATTGTTATTATTGCATTTCTACCATCCACAGCTCACATCCTACTGAGCAAAAACACAGGACTCGGTCAAAAAAGCGTGCGAAAGACTTGATAGGCTGGATCAGCCCACAGCTCTTTGCATATCCTGTTGTTATAGCGAGTGCACTGAAATCCAGCCAATAGGGACGAGTCATTTTTCATGGACAGAGGCGGTTTCTCCCCAGATTCAATGGAGGCTGAGAGCAGCATCGTTAGTCAGAGGGGTCCAGCAGCTTCCTCTCGTGCCTGTTTACCCTCAGTCCGGTGATTTGTTCTAGATACCGAGGGGGAGACATCCTCTCGGTGATTTAAATGTGCAGGAGCTGTCCGAGGAGCACGTGCAACATAATGTTTGCTGTCTCTTCTTCCTCCTCTTCAGCCGGAGAAGGTGTCTGGGGGGGGGGGGGGGGGGGGGGGGTGAAATCTTGCTACATCCAGCAAGATTTCACCCCCCCCCCCTCTCCTCCTCACCTCAGGCAGTCACAAAGTTACAATCCGGCGATGCAAAAAAATACAAAGAGCAATCTGATGAACAAAGAGAGAGAGACTTCTCTCCTTTCCCCATCCGTCTCTGCACGCGCCACAAATCAGGAGGAGAGGGAGAGAGGAGCAGGGTGCCAGATATGGATTCCTGCAAACTGCAAAAAAAAAAAAAAGAGCCGACACAACAGCAGACTGCATCTGTCCCTTCCGGAGTCTCTTAAAGACAAGCGCACCTCAACATCATCATCTTCATCATCATCTTCATCATCACATACTTCAAGAATCAGGACGTCGATGTTAAAACTTGGTTTCAGTTGTTTTTCTTGTCAGCAGGGCTAGGGGCTATAGGGAATCAGTTTATCAATACAATTTTATTTGAAGAGCTGATATTCACAAATCACAAGTCATCTGAACCTAAACTTCAGAGAGAACCACATTTGAGGGATCCCTCTCTCCCAGGACGGAGACAGAAGTGCAAAAGATGCCACATGAGCATGTCAGTAAAAAGAAAAAAAGAAGCTTCTGACATAAATGGAGAAGTGTATCAATGTTTAAATAAATAAGAAAGAGTGCGACAGAGATGGCAGAAGCAATAATGATAATTGAAATGCTAGTGTAATTGCCTATAATGGTATATTTGTGAACAGATATTAAGCAATCTGGTTGTAATCATAATCTACGATCATCTTTAATCCATGATCCACAGAATGTGTTATTCCAATTAGGACGTAAATCTATATACACAGTCAGATTATTGGGCCTGGACTTCCCTATGGGGGACATTTGACAACTCCCCAAAAGTTTAAATCATCACATTTTAAGGCGAGGATATGTTTGAAGTTTGGTTTAGGTTAATCAATCAATCAATCAAATTTTATTTGTATATTTATTTGTTTCATGGGGCTTAGGTTAGGGTAAGGGGTGAGTGTTGCAGGGAAGTATGGTAAAGGTTTGAGTAGGTAACTTTGAAAGCTTCTGTTTAAATTCATGTTATTAAATTAAACACATGACGACTACAAAGCTTTTTCCATTGAAGACAATTTGAAAAGTCATATATTAAAATAAACATAAAAATAAAATAACATATTTAAGTGTCTTAATGTCTTCATTCAACTTCTTCAGCATCAGGCTCCTGTTTCCAATGTGATGGGTCCCTGTGATTTAATAGGACAGACTGTATGCCTTGTGATGAAATTTCCTGAGACAAGACCTGCCTTATTATTATTATAGTATTATTGTCCTCTTTCAAGCTCTTTACTGTCTTTTATTTTCATTTTGTCTGTGTTGTTCATGTACGGTACCCTGAATCCACCTCTGTGTATGAAATGTGCTTTATAAATAAGACTGCCTCACCTCTCTACATTTGATAAAAATTACTTATAGAGGATTAAAGTTAATGTGACCCAGCAGCTTGTTCTTCATACATGATGTGCTGTAAATAATCATACAAATACTAGTACAACTACTACTAATAATTATTATTATAAAAAAACCAATGATAATACAACTACTACTACCAATAATAATACAAGGTTTATTATTATTTATACAATTGCACAATTTCTCACAATTACATTATATTGTACTTCAATTTATTTATTTCTATAAACTGCTAATAAATGCTACATATGGAAACTGTCACCACTAAAATAATCTGACATGTGGAGACAACAACAAAGATCACAAAACACTCAGCACTCTATTTTGAAAAGGGTTGAAAAGTTTTGGATTTACAAGTGCCTTTAAATAAAATATTTGACCAGGTCACACCATGTCCCATACTCTTATTTTCACATTTGTATACAGTATATCTGCTGTTTTTAATTGTTTGACCTCTTTTATTTGACTCTCTTTAATCGTTATCGCCATTTCTCTTGAATTTGTCCTGAACTCAGCTTCCTGGTTGTGGTAGGTTTCTCCTCGTTGTGTCTCTCAGAGGATTGAAGTTTTGTGACCCAGCAGCTTTAACTTCTTCTTCATACATGATGTGCTGCTGCAGACTTTGGCTCCTCCTCCACAGGAAGCGACTGAAAGAGTGCGGGCTGGAGGAAGAGAAAAGAAACACACACACACACACACACACACACAGTGGAGGCCTAAAATCATTTCGCTGGACTGAGTGTTCTCCACCTCAGACCCTGTGAACTCCTCCGTCTGGACCCGACCTGCCTGCTCCGGGCCGGGGCTGTGGGAGCTGGGACGATACGTGGCACGTTAGTGAGCATGTCCTCCTCTCGGAGCTGAAGGAGTCGAGCTTCCTCTCGGGGCGAACAGACGAGGTAAGTCCAACATCTGCTTCAAGTCATGTGTGTGAGGCACAGCGGGGGGGTTATATCATGTGGATGTGCGTGTGAGTGGGGGAGAGAAGCGGCGATCTGTCTCCTCTCCGCTCCCTCCGCCACGTCAGTCAACATGTGGGTGAAGGAGGAGAAGTCTGTGGCCTGTAGCTGCTGCACTTTGTCTCCACTTTAATTCACAAAGGAGCGCTATGGAGGAGCACCACGTGTCGGGACAAGAAGAGCTTCCTCTGCCCCGCTGCTCTCCGCCCACCGGCCCCCAGTGTCCGGCAGTGACTCGACCAAGCTCCTAAATGAATGAGTGGGAGTGATGTCTGATAATCAATAGTGACAGGCTGCTGATCAATAGCTGCCCTCACAGGTTAATGGCCTCAGGGGCACTAACTTCCAGGTCTTGTGCTAAAAAAGAAAAAACAAAGTGTCTGGCCCTGATGTGAGACTGCAGGAGAGGAACTGTGGAGATGTTTTCAGGGTGACAAGTCATACACACAGCCCGAGCACTTCCTGTAGAGGAGAGGAAGCATGAAGACCACAACAAGCCTGATCATTCACAGTGAAGGACTTTCAACAGGATGTTTCTTTGATTCACTGGAAAAGTTTCAGGTCAAATGTAATGTTTAGCTCTTTTGCGAAATGAGAGACATCGCAGTCATTAGAGGTGTTGACCCAATGCAGATCAATCACTTGAGGTAGAGGCATCAAACAGAATACATCACGATACATCAGTATATACGGTACAATATTATAGATCAACATATACAACATAATACATCAATATATACAATACAATAGAACGCAACATTATTAAACCCCGAGGCAATTTGGTAAAAAAAAGTAAAAGAAGACAAAAACAAGATCCAGACATGCACTGACAAACATCCACAAAAACACATGAAAAGACCTGTTAGGCTGTGTTGAGCTAAAAATGCAATTGATTGATTCATTTGATAGTCCACATGTCATGGCAGATCGGCAATGGTCAACATGGCAGATTTTCAACTGTAAAAGTGACTTTCAGCACTTTGACATTTTATAGCAAAGGCCCAAATAACCCTCTTCTCTCTCTCTCTCTCTCTCCCCTCAACTATTTCTGTATTTGTCAAACTTTGTGGCTCTATTGTGGCTCTGCTGCCTCCCACAGCTGTTGCCACACAACCTGCCGAGGAATGTTGCACTCTCACAGTGAGTTGATGGTAAACTCCCAAAATCAGTTGCAACAGGACTTTTATGGAACGGTAAACATCTGAAAAATGTGTACAGTAGAGAATGACTAGAGCCTGCCCACGAGAGCTGCACTGTGATATTATCATCGTTCAGCTTATAAAATAACATTAAATATGAGGACACAGCACATATGTTATATTGTTTTTGGATGATACTATCATGCAAATGTTGAAAAACTATTCTTAGTCGACATATTTCATTTTTTGAAAGTTACAATTACCTGGAAATTGTGAGACTGTTGTTAAGTTTGTTCTATATAAATATTTTAGAATTATGAATTCAAAGAAGTTTTCTCTTGTGTTTCTGTGTTTATGACATAAAAGCAACAAGTTAACATCTTAATTATGGTGTCATAAGAAAATAGATGTGTCTGATAACAATATAATAAACTTAAATCAAATCCCACTCTTCAAAAGTGCTTAATAAAGCAAGACAACAAATCAATAAAAGGACAGAGATTAAATTAATAAACAGCCCAGATTAAATCAAGAAGATGCTTTCGGTTTGAAGTGCATGTTGAAGTAGTTAAATCATTGTAAAGAAATAAATTTAAACAATACTGTTAGTAAAATAAACACTGTCATTATTTCACATTTTATTAAATATGTGCCACAGATTTGTAAATGCAAGTTGCTTAGCTTGTTGTCTGTGTGTAATTTGAAACTGTGAAACTGTTAAAAAAACTTTTTAGTTCATATTTAAAATATTAGTTAATCAGTTTAGATTCCTGCCACCAGATCACAGAACCTTTTTTTTCCTATGTTGAATAATGTGGTAGTTACATGCAGTAGTAAAGTTATAGTTTAATAGTGGCCTTGAGATATATTTAGGAATCGGATGAAACACAAACATTGAGAAGTACTGAGAAACTGTGAACATTTTTTAAGAAGAATTAAAAACAGATCTCTATAAAAGAAAATAAATTGTAGATTTTTAATAATGGTCCCTGAAAAGTCTGCTCAGAAAAAGAGCAGTGTTGCGTAAAAATGTTTCCTAGGTTTTATCATATTTTGCAGGAGGGAAAGGTTAGTTCACAGCTGAGTTCCCACATGAATTTTGTTGGCAGGAACAAGAATGCTGACAGATTGTTGTCTGCAGACACTCTGACTCAACTCTTTGCATAAGAGGAAGACATGTGGTGTGTTCAACATGAATAATGCAACATAACTTCATCCTATTACCTGCAGTTAATATTGACACCTTCAAAAACTGTTGTGTAGCAGCATTATTTAACCCTTTGACCATAACATGTTGAAGCCCTGTCTCAGTTGACATCACGTTCACTTTCACCAGTTTGTGATCCAGTATTTATGCAACACAGAACCACTGCACTAAATAACTTGAGAATGGATATGTTTGGAATACGATTCACCAAATCATCTGAATCTTAAAAATCAGACCAAAGAAGGCACATTTCCTGCTACAGTCAACATTGACTCTGTATATTTGTATTTTATTTGATTAAGTATGTTACTGAAACGTTTTCTGTTGGTAGTTCAGTTTTTCTTAATATTTGCACATTTCTTCTACCACAGTCACAGTTAAAGTACACCAATCAGCAACAGCGTTAAAAGAAAGGTAAAGAAGATAACATTGATTTTCTTGCTACAATAGCATTTGGGCAGCAGGTGAACTGTCAGTTGTTGAAGTTGATGTATAAAATTGGACAAGCATAAGGATCTGAGCGACTCTGACAAAGATCAGATAGCGATGCCAACATGTTTGGATCAGAGATTCTCCAAAATGGCTGGTCTTGTTGGAGTCTTCCTGGTTAGCAGTGGTCCGTTCCTATTGAAAGTGGCCCAAAGAAGGACCACTGCTAAACCAGTGACAGTCATGAACAGATATTTTAGATACTAGCACTGATATAAAATAAAATTGCATCAAGTGAATAAAGATTGGAATTCATATAACCCACTCCTTATAGCTGGAGTAATACTTTTATGCCTCCATGCTGGGGATATCTCAAGAATGCCATGAGGGAACAAATTCAAATTTGATCCAAACGTTCAGCTGGTGCCTAAGGCGCAGAGATGCATGTTGGGAGCAAAGTCCAGCCTGTGTGGTCTTATCCTACTGAAGAGTTTCTGTAAACTGCTGACAACCATATTGCTGGCTACAATAGAAATCTGTTACAACACAGTGCATCACAGCTCGATCCATGTGAGGTTGTGTAGCCGCACAGTGGTCAGAGTGTCCACCACTGAAAGCACCTAGTGTCAGCATGTGAGCGTCAGAACATGACCATGGAGCAATGAAAGAATTCGGCTCGGTCTGAAGAATCATGTTATCTCCTATCATGTGGACTGGCATTGTCTTGACTGAGCAATAAACCCATTATTTTGTTGATTGTGTCCTTCATCGTTTAGTTTATGAAAAGTCAGAGAGTAGTGGAATATGCAAACAACAATTTTCCAGAGCCCAAGGCGACAGATACAGATATTCACATCTATTTTATCCAATCGACAGTTCAAATCCCAAAGATTAGGTAGTTTTGGGGAAAATAGAGGATTAAAGCCTCACATACAAGAAACTGTTTGAATCTGGTTAGAAAATGTAACAGGAGGCAAACGGATTAAACATTCTCTGAAACCAAGTAAATCAGATGTTTCATCTCTGGTCACATACCGCACATTTTTGCCTCTTCAATCCAAATTATCACAGAGGAAGAAGCTTAAATTTAAGATATTCTAAAATACACAGAAAACTGGACACCACCACCTTTGGATGATTATATATTAGATTCAATTGAGTTAAGAAGGGTGAGACAGTGCTGAGCTCGCTGCCCCTGCACCAAACTGCTCTGACAGATTAGACCGGCCGAGATTTAAACAAAGGGGAGGAAGGAGATGGATGAAGCCTGGCAGGTGACTGAGGGGACAGAAAGCTATTTGAGTTGAGTGGTTGAAGGTGTTTCCTGTGCTGGCAGAGTGCTGGCCAACAAATCCCATGTCAAGTATATTTGCTTTAAAATGGCGTCTCATTCAGTGAGTCATTTGACCTGTTGGAGGAGGTCGGTACTTCATCCTGCAGCTCATGGGTTATAAAACATTTTGTGAATACAGAAGAGCATTCATTAATTCCATTGTGGATATGATTTAAAATATGTCACATATTTCAACACTTGTCCCCCTGAGTACCTGGAGAGCTCTGATGAGGCTTCAGTCTGGTAGAGGCCAACACAACCATCCATAAAACCCTGGGCACTTAGCTGCAATGATAGCTGACTGCTGCTGCCAGGATGATATTGAAATACACAGATTTTCCCTCTTTATAGTATGTTAAAGCTGCATCAATAAATACTTTATATTTGTCATGGGACAAATTACTACATGCATTCTGAAATGGGACAAACTGTGGAGAGAATTATCACCTGACTCTGGATTTCCTGCTCTGCGCTGTGGAGCATCTTTCAGCGTCATTGTTTAGGTTTTATTTGCCCACAACTTCTCTTTTAACATTTCTCACCAGTGACATTCCCAGATGCAGCCTCAGATAAACCCTCTGTAAACTCCCAGCCAAGCACCAAAAGGCAGATCAAGTTACAGACTCATCTAAAAGCTTTTAAAATTTCTTTGGGGTTGACAGACATGTTATTCTGCTGTTGTATTTTGAGAAAGTTTTCACTATCACAATATGCACTTCTATAAATTGCATTCTATGATAGATTTTATTAATAATACTCATGATCAGGCGTGGGAATTTCTCGAAATATGGCCAAAATGTTCAATTGATCATCAAACAAATAAACTGATAAGATTTTGGTTTTCACAGTGACCTCACAAACCCATTAACCCTGTGAACACTTTATCAGAGGAGTGCCTTGAGAGAATGCTTTCAGATTTGGCACAAATGTTCACTTAGACTCACAAATTAAGCAATTAGATTTCATTGGTAAAAGGTCAAGGCCATTGTGACCTCACATTATTGTAAATACAATAACTCAAATAATACTTGGTGGGACTAAATTCAGATTCCGATTCAGACTTTTTATTCATCCCACAGAGGGGAAATTTCCTTATTGCAGTTGCATAAGTACACATATGTAGAAAAAAATGGATCGAAAATAAATAAAAATATAAAATTATAAACATCAGACAGAAGCTATACATATAAATAGAGGAATTGCACTTGTGATATATATGGTAGAGAAAAAAATTATTGCACTGAGAGATTACATTTAAAACTGTGATATATAAAACAAGTATTGTACAATAAGAGCTAAAATGAAAAGAAAAAGGCAGATGCTATAAAACTGGGGTTGAAAGGTTACATCATAGAGTGTAAATGAATGTTACAGCTGGTTATTGTACAGATGATATGCACTGGTTGGCAGAGGCATACTACTGCACAACAGTAATTCTAGTTGTAACTACAAATGAACATTTAGCACAGAGCAGGAAATGGCCTTGTCAGCTCCTTGGCACATCTACCAGGTTGTTTAGCTGTAGAACATGTCTCTGTTTAATTTTGCCTCTCATGTATACACCAGCACTGGAACCAACTGCTGTAACCACTGGTTGACAATAGCTTCACAGATTAAATTTGAGCAGAAAAAAATCCTCCTGTCTATCTTTGTGGAGATGAGCGACAGTGGTTTACTGCTTGTTGCGTTAGAAGCTGCTGTGACGGATTCCTCACACTGATGCGTCCTGCAGCCGAGGACTCACTGAAGAACTTCAGCACTGACAATGTTGTCCAAGTAACAAGCTGAGGCCTTTAGAAGAGTCTGAATACATGTCTGTGAATAAAACAAAAGGCAGTGCTACTGTATGACGAATATTATTTATAGGGCATTTTGCCTCTATTGACAGGATAGTAAAATGTGGAGAGAATGGTGGAGGACATGCAGCAAAGGTTGGGGTCGCTTCCGAACCCTCCGCTGCTGCAGGAGGACTCAACATTTTACATGCTCAGTCCTCATGAGGTCTAAATCTGAAGGCATCTTCTTTCATCACCATCAGAGGCAGCCTGACCCAAAATAGATTTTCTCCTCATTTAAAAATGGATGTTAAAGCACAAGAGCAGTTAAGGAGCATCCATTAAGTTTGGATGTGGAGTATTTGGAGAGGAAATGACAATGAATTCAGCTTCAGTGACGTGTTTACTCTCAGCCTGAGGACTGCTCTGTCTTTACTGCAGAGGATCCAACAGTTTCCCTCACAGCTAAAGAGTTCACTGAGAGTTCATCATAATACCTGCTAACAGACATTAACAAAAAAACCCTCAAACGGCTATAAAAGGTAGCCATTTATCTCAGATCTATGAGCTTTGGGGCTTATTCCTTGATGTTTTATGTGCCTTTATATTTTCTTTTCATTTCATTCTTATAAATGGAGCAAATGTATCTTCTGCAATACTCTGCTGTGGTTTACTTTTGTTGCAACTATACCTGCTATATCTGTAGAGATGAGTCAAGGGACCTTTTGATCGACATTTGAGATGAGCTTAAAGAAGAGAGGTAGTGGGCGTTTGTGTCTGTGTTACCTTGTATCATGTAGTGATGTAAGGATGTGATGTCCCAGTTCATTTCCAGTAGAACAGTTTCAAACTGCAAGTGGTGTCATTGAATTCAGATAATACAACAAAGCATTGTCCTGATTCAATTTGTTGTTTTTATTACAAGCATTTGTAGTTTGTGAATCGGCTTTGTGTGTGTTTGTGTGTGTGTGTGTGTGTCCCTTAGTCTCTTTGAACTTGGCAATGGCCAACGCCACCAGTTTCCAGTATGAGCCAGTGGCAGAGATCGGAGGAGGCGCTTACGGGACTGTTTATAAGGCCAGAGACACGGAGAGCGGGCAGTTCGTCGCTCTGAAGAGCGTCCGCGTCCAGACAGACCAGAATGGCCTGCCCATCTCCACAGTCAGAGAGGTGGCTCTGTTGAGACGGCTGGAGCAGTTTGACCACCCAAATGTAGTCAGGTAAGTTTTTCAGCCTTTGTTCACTAAAACCAGTGTGGACGACTCTCTCACACAAACCTCTGTTTCTGATGTGCCTGCCAGGCTTATGGACGTATGTGCCACCAAGAGGTCGGACCAGGAAACTAAAGTCACTCTGGTATTTGAGCATGTGGACCAAGACCTCAAGACATACCTCGAGAGAGCTCCAGCTCCGGGATTATCTCCCGACCGCATTAAAGTGAGAAACAATGTCTAAACCAAACTGTGTAATATGTCAAATTAGTCACAAGGCAGAAGAAATATGGAAAGTATGTAGTGTTTTATTAGTCAGGCGTAAAACCCTTTTTTTCCAAAGCTAAATCTGTTGAAATATTTGGTTTCAATTTTAAAATATGTCTGTGTGTGATTTTATTCAGGACTTGATGAGGCAGTTGCTGTGTGGTCTTGCATTCCTTCACTCTAACCGCGTCATGCACAGAGACCTGAAGCCCGAGAATATCTTGGTGACCAGCGGGGGCCAGGTGAAGCTGGCCGACTTCGGACTGGCCCGGATCTACAGCTGCCACATGGCTCTCACTCCTGTGGTGAGGTCACACCTGGACCATGTCGTTTTTCTGACAAGACAGAATCAAACTGAAATGAATTAATCCTTAGCCAACTGAAAATTAGAAAACCAACCTATGATACTGAAGTTTTTTTATTTGCTTAAATTGCACTTAAATTCTTCATTGACGATCGTGTCTTCACAGGTGCCTTTTAACAATTACCCACTAACATGGCAAGGATGTGATGATTTTATTGATGATGAGTTGAGCTTCTTTTAAGAATCACTTTTATCAAAAGTCTGTAGTCATGCTAGCAGCTCTTAGGAGCTCTATGTTCACAGTGACTGTGCTTACATGTTGAAGTTTAGCAGGTAGCTAATGTTTACCAGGAGCATGTTCAATTTCAAAATGTTTTTGCTCCGTTGTTTCTGGGCTGAACGACATGGTGCCCAATCAGCAGTGACGCGTATGGAATCCTCACCATTTTAAAAAGGCCAGGATTAAACCCATGTCATCTCCGTCTGACATTTCTTCCACAAGAACGCCAAGAATGACCTTCTCAACCATTTCCTTTTAAAAAACATTTAGCTACGTTTTATCTGAGCTGAATGCAGACCTGGTTCACAGTCTAAGCTAAAACGACAAGCTTGCTAATATCTTTATTTTATTTTATTCATACTTTAATTAAATTAAATAAAAAATTGGCCACTTTGAAAGTTTCAAATTTTCATCACTAATCAGCCAAAACCTGCAAACCACCAGTATAGTTCTTTAATTCATCCTCTACGTGCAGGTATGAGCTGGTTTTACTCAGTGTTGATGGACTCAGTGTTTGTGCCTGTCAGGTGGTGACACTGTGGTATCGGCCCCCTGAGGTTCTGCTACAGTCCAGTTATGCCACACCTGTAGATATCTGGAGCACCGGCTGCATCTTCGCTGAGATGTTCCGACGCAAGTGAGTCATCAGGATGACGCTCAGATGAAGAACACAGAAACATTATGGCTTTCTTATGATTAGATTATCATCTCTGTCTTTGTTTCTACTTGCGTCATTGTTTTAATCATGGTCTAAAAACAGTCACTAGATAACATGAACAGAATTTTGTGCTGTTTTGTCAAAAGAGAAATGAGGCTTATGCCCAATAAGTGCAATACAGTGTGGTGGTGACCCGACTCATTAATTTGAGATTTCCTGTAGGTTGAAGTTTCACATTGTTTTATCACATTGACCCAAAAACTGTTGCCCTGCCAAATACTTTTGATTAACGTCAATTAACTCTAAACGTTTTTGTGTAAACTACAGTTTTTTTCTTTATACTGCCCATAAATCATAGGTGAGGAACGTAGGGCAAATAATTTAGGTTATGTATAGCCTCTTATTTGTTGCTCAGTTCAGGCTATTAAAACATTTAAACTAAGGTTAGTTTAAGGTTAAAGAAAGTTTGGGTAAATATCAAAGTCTCGTCTCATCTTGCACTTGATGTCAGTGTTGACTTTTTCAAATTTAGTCCAGAGAGTGAAAATTAATTAAATACCTAAACAGCTTGAAGTTATGGAAATGTTTATAATGCTCAGTTTAAAATATCTGGGCTTGTTTCTCATTTGTAGATCCTCTTGTGACAGATTTGACTGTTCACTGTGTTTACCAGCGGCTCAGTAAACAGATTGTTCAGATTGTACCTGTATATGTATCTCATGAGGACATTGTCTGTAACTTTTGGGAAATCTTACTCTGATGGTTAATGACTTCTACCATAATAGTTCTCCCCAAACTTATAATTCAGCTGCTTCTGTGGAGGCTCGGGTCTCAATATCTGCAAGTAAAAGTAATAATCAGTCAATTTAAACAGATAAGTAATTTGTGCCTGGGCTGCCTCAGTGACGCATTTCAATATCTTCCATTTCAGTTTAGTGATACCAACAGTAGCTCCATCTGCTGGTGGAAAGTACACACTGCATGACAATGTTGGTCAGTGTGGGTGAAGATATTTAACCTCTTAATAATTGCTTTGATTTTTTAGACCGTTGTTCTGTGGAGAGTCAGAAGTGGACCAACTTGGAAAAATTTTTGAGTGAGTAACAAACGCTTCCCATCACATTTGCTTGATGATGAGTGGTATTGGTAGATGATTCACACTGCAGCCGGTTCATTGGCATAATGTAATGTTTCAGAGTGATCGGCTTGCCACCAGAGGACGAGTGGCCGACTGACGTGACGCTCTCGAGAAAACACTTCCCCTCGCTCGTGCCGCGCCCGATTGCTGAATTTGTTTCAGAGATAAATGAGCAGGGGACACAACTATTGCTGGTAAGATTTGGTTTGGGTCTTGATTAACTGTGACGGTCCTTCCTGCCTGGTAACTGATTTACTATCAGCTGAGTTATAATAAGGGGAGTAATAGATAAGTAACCTCAGTTTCTTTTCTCAGTCTGATTTTATTCAGTACAAGCCAGAAGAATGTCCCTGCTGCAAAATTGTGACTCCTTGTTATTATCAGCCAGTTAAACCTGGTGCAGACCATACAGCAGTTTATTTAAAGAAAGTTATTATTTATGCATCATTTACATAGTGCTCATAAAAGTAAAGCTATATCTAAAATTGTAGCTTTTCTTATGGATTAGTATTTGGTTTATCTTTTGGAACAAAATAAGCACATGAAGTGCTGGGATTGAACCAGTGATTTACCAACACATTGAAATACATTGAAATACATATATTTTGCCTGTTGATGTAATGTCATGTAGAAAATACAGGTTTTTATAAATAATAAAAATGCACTCGCAGGTAAGAGTTTATTGAAATAACAAGGTTCAATACATCCTTTTATTTCAGTTCATTATTGTGATTGAACATTGCTTTCTCTTTCAACGTTTTCAACCAGTAACAGCCTGGAGTTTCTGCTGGTTGCCTAGCAACTGGTACAGAAGGATGAGTCTGCCAAAGTGCCATTTTTTAACTTTTTATTTTTTCACGGGTTAAACAAACAAGTTGTAACATATGAATTAATACACTTTGAAGGGGCTCATTAGCATCTGTTGTTATTATCTCTGGATAGAGCGAGGTTTACTGTTTGCTCTGTTTCCAGGCTTTATGCTAAGCTAACCTAACCTGCTTCTTCAGCTTCATCTAACCCTTGTCAAAAGAGTGATTAACAGTATTTCCAATATTTCTCAAAATGTCAAACTATTAATTTGAGATGTGAAATCTGACAATGACACCCTGCAATCGTTTCCTCCACAGAGCATGCTGACCTTTGACCCCTTGAAACGAATATCTGCCCTGAAAGCTCTAGAACATCCATATTTCCACGAAGTGGAGACACTGACTCAGACAAAGAGATGAAGCGATTCAGTGAAACGTGCAGTGAGAGGTAACAGTGTCTAAGTTTAGACCTGATCCTAAATATAAAGGATTTCAATTTCACTCACAGCGTCACCTTTCAACATATCTAGGTTATGCTTTGGAATCGTATTTTGTCAAATCTGCATCAAACTGCCTAAGAAATGGGATTAAAAAAAAAAAAAAAACAGAAGAGGAGTGAACTTAAAGATCACTGGCTTTCCAACATGTATATGTCACAGTTAATGATGTTAACATGTCACGTCTTCAAGGACAGTACCAGTGGTTGTGATGTTTGATTTTGATCAGTCTCATCAGTGGGGACTCGTGAACAGAAACGTCTGTCGTCTCTTCTCAAATGTTGCTCTTGTTACTTTTGTACATTAGTTAGAGGGAAGGAAGCAGAAGTGTTGCCATTTCTTGTTAAAGTCTGAACACAGTCTGACAGAAGAGCCACCTCAGGGGGTTTGAACAGGCATGCAGTCGTTTTTGTGAATTTACTGTGTTTCTGGCAGAAATGAATCTGTATAAAAACGTATGACACATACCTGTATTTAAATCAATGCACAATGGTCTGAAGTATCAGAACGACAAACGCACAAGAAAGACACATTACAAAAAAAACTGGTATTGCTCTTAAATACTCTGATAAAGTGGAGGAAACAGTTTCTTTCATTGGACGATTGAACGGTTGGATCTCGTTTTACATTTTTTTCGTCGCTAACAACCATCTGAAATCAACCAGCACTGTAACTACACACAGTTTTAATCACATTCAGACTTTGTGTATCATTATTATTTCACAGGTGAAAGTCCATATAAGATGAATAAATGTGATTCTATAAAAACTGAAATGGATTGAAATATTTTGTGAAGTCAATGAGCTACATTGGATACTAACAACAATTCAAAGAGACTCGGCCACCTCACCAGACAGTTTCTGTCATCTAACATCGACTAAATAAAAGTACATGAACATGGCTGCCAACATACCGGAAAATTGTTTTGTTTTGGTTCTTGCAGGTAAATTATTATTGTGCTTCTCAAATGATATGAAATGAAGTTAGAAGAGATGGATTTCATTAAAAATAGAATCAATGCAGCAGGAGCTGAGCTATAATGATTGTCGCTCCCCAATTTCCTGTATGTCAAGCTCCGAAAACAGTGGATCCCACTCCTCCCATAATGCACCTTGATTGTATCTGTTTGTCAGACTCGTTGTGCCTGGTATCTCAACAGGTCTTTCAAACACAACACTCTTGCTTTCTGTTGGAAATGTGTAGTTTTCGGACGTTTACATACATGCACGATGAGCACATGAGCAGAAATTACTGAAATTACAGAAGGCTACCTGCATTTTTCTCCATGTTTCTTGTCTTGTTTTTACTGTAACTTTTGTATAGAATAGAACATAATAGAATAGAATAGAATAGTCTTTATTGTCATTGTATTAATAAAAGAAAATCTTACACACAAAAAGTTTATTTCCCAGACCCAGTCCGAAATACTAACCCTGATGGCATCGCTAGGGGTATTTTCTCAACTTCACACAGATCCTTTCAGACACAGACAAAAAACTTCCCACTCAATACATACAAATGTTTTGGCAGATTGAGCAGTACCCACCATGAGGATTTTTAAATCATTTTAAAATTGTGATTATTATTAAATGAACTATTACTACAAAATGCAACAGTCGTCAATACATAGAAATATCCTATTAGAGTACACACGCTCGTTTGTTATCAGCAAACATTTGTGCTCAACATGATGGAGCTACTCAGTTAATTAAAGGAATAATGCAACATTTTTGGAAATATACACTGTTTTTGTCGATGAGGAGATTGCACGAGCACAAAGACGTGAACAGGGGAAACGGCTCCACTTCAGTTTGTGTATTCAATAAATATGTCACTGAGCTTTTATTTAAGGACTTTTGAACAGAGCCAGACTGTCTCCTCTTTGCTTAGCTGAGCCAACCAGCTGCACAAACCAGCAACTGTATTTACTGTGCAGACAAGAGTTTCTTCTCATCTCTATCTCCGCTTCAAACTCTCCTGGAAAGCAAACAAGTGTATTTCCCAAAACTATTCCTTTACACTGCTAAATGATTCACCCAGTAAAACATCAGGGTGAAACTCCAACACCTTTGCTTGTTTCACCTTGTTATTTATTCCATGATAATCAATTGGCCACAGTGGCTCTATTTCATCACATATTGCTAAAAATTGTAGATCAAAGTAAAAGCACTGTGTAAATAGACTTGCAGTATTCATTTAAAATTCATGGTACGTCATATGAAATATTTATGTGCACCCGCACTTCGTCCATATTCAATTCATTTATGAAGTTTAGGTAAAAGTGATTAACTATATATTTTAAACTAGTTTTCTACAATTTGACAGGTTTATGATGAGGATACAAGCACAGAGGGAAGACAGGTGCTTCTCCCTGAAGAGAGAGGTTGTGTAATAATAAACATTTTCTAGCTTTTTATGAGCTATATTTGAGCTTTTTTCCAGGGATACATCTATTTTCCTCCCCTCTTCTCTAAATTATCGTATTGTCCTGCATCTAATTATCCAAACCCTTTAGTGCCCTCAGTATCTTCAGTTTCCTCCATGTATTCTAATAATTTGTCCTCAGTCCTTTATTGAGGAGTTTTTACCCTTTTCTATTGTTCTTCTTATTCTAGTTATCCAGTGATATCCCCATTTTTCATCTCTGTGCATCCTCACCTCTTCCGTCCTCAGAGTGGACAGACTGGGAGGCAGGGAGAGATCAGGAGCTGCCCATAAATCGCCTTGGAAGGGAAGAGAGAGAGAGGAGAGAGAGAGAGAGCTGGAGACAGAGCAGATGCATTGGCAGGAGCAGAGCTCAGGTTTTTTTCTTTCTTCTTCTCCCTCTCTTTCGTCTCTTTTGTTGTGTCGACACAAATAAAAATCTGATGAGCGTGGGCCGGGACCACCATAATCATTATCACCAGCACCACCAATTCACTGCAAGGCTGTCGTACCCATCCCCTTTGCCAGAGCTGGATCCCAGTGTGCGGAGCTGGTTGTGCAGCAGGCTAACGCAGGGCTAGCAGGGGGGCTGCAAGGCTCTGTGGCAGTGAGAAGAGGAGGGGAAGAAAAGGAGGAGGGGCAGTGGTGAGCTGGTGGGCTTCCTCTGCCTCACAGACACATTTTATTGACTTGCTAATTGGATGAGGCACTCGGAGGAGAGGATGCAGTGACCGAGAGGATCTCTCCAGAGGAGGGATACAGGCACAAGGAGGCATTGCTTTGGGATGCAGCGACTTCATGTCTTTTTGAGGACAAAAAAAATTGGAGACCTAACAACAGATGTTTTTTCAGCATCTCCCTGTGAGCCTCACACCGTGCTCTCATAATTTTATGCATGACATTGTCGAATGGACCCTCCAGCTGCCAGACGCTTCGTGACAAGTGAATGATTTCCATTTTGATATTTTCTCCCCCTGTTCCATCTCATCTGTTTTTTCTGCCGGACTCATCAGATGAAGCTCTTCTTTTTTCTTTTTTTTTTGTCAGCCTGCTTTGATGTACCGTCTGATATGAGCAGTAATCTGATGGCAAGATAAAGTCCTCATCAAATGAAATGTACACGCAGCTTTGCAAGGGATCTTCTTCAGGAAAAATGAAGGTATGATACGAGCAAAAGCCATGACACATACTGTAGTGAGGTGGCATCATTCAGCCTGTCTTAATTTCAGTCCTACAGTCAAGAATTGGATCAACCTAATGTATTGACTGTTGCATAATTCCAGGCTGAAATCTGAGGCTGAGGCATCAACACTGTCGAGAGAAATGTCTTCTTCTGTCTGTGTGTCAGGTTTGTAGAGAATAAATGAGTTTAAGAAGGAAAGCTAAGCAGACACGGGCAAGGATTATGAATGAATCAGTGATAGAGACCAGTAGTAGCAGTGTGCATTGAAGAGGATTAATGGAGGCATTAAGAAAACAGTCTAGACTTGTTTCACCACTGGGTCAGCCTTTTAAATAGATTCTGAAAATTTGCAATTCGAAGTATTCCTCTTTTTTTCCCACTGACTCTTCATGTCTTTATTAAAGCTTTAAAAGGATAGAGGGATCCCTGACACACGCCTGATGTCAGACATCATCAGCAGCACGAGGTCTCTTTAGGTGGCTGAGTTTGATCTCACATCTTCTGTTTCCTCTGCTCCAGTCTCATCCCGGTTGCCATGACGGAGGTGTGTAGGTCTGGCTAGGTCAGAGAGCAGGTGCCACTGTGCTGAGGTGTCTGCCGTCCCAATGAGCAACACCGGCAACCCACAGAGACGCACCACCTACCTCATCTCCCTCACTCTGGTGAAGGTTGAGGCTGTGCCAGAGGATGATGCGGAGAACCAGAAGGAGGCTCTTCCAGAGGGGGAAGGGAGCCCCAAGAAGAAGATAGAAGAGGAGGAGGAGGAGACAGAGGAGGTGAGAGATGTGCCTGAAAAGGAGGAAGGACTTGTATGTGCGAAAGTGGTGAGAAAAGAAATCGCACAGGTGGAAGAAGAAGATGTGGAGCAGGTGCCCGTCAAGTACGGAACCCCCACTGGGAGTAGAGAGAAGCCTGAGTGGAGGGAAACTCACAGACACCAAAAAGACACTGCAGCAACTGGTAAAAGCAAAGACACTTATTTCGTACATGCCCCTGTTCGGCAAATGATCAAAGTGTATGGAGGAACTTCCTCTGAGGGAACTTTCCGCAGAGAGGGGCCTCGCTCAGACGCTATGCGCCCCAAGACAGAGCTCTACCGGGAGCCACCCATGCTTTTCCTAAAGGGAGAAAATGGAGCTGACCTGAGCAGCCGCTCACGTTGCAGCCTCCCTTTTTCAATCCCTCCGCAGGTTAGCCAGCGCCCTGAGGTCCTGATGAGGCCTCATGCAGGAGGCAACTCTGCAGCCTGGAGGGAACTCAGAGAGGCCAACACCAGCCTGTATCACTCTGCTAAGACTTTGGATCGCAGGGACAACCGTGACCATTCCGCCCTAATGGCAGCTACAACTCTGGGGCCTTACAGGGCATCGTGGGCCGACAGCGATGGCAGGGGCACGCTCATTCGCCCTGGAGCTCCCATCAGCGGTGGGTTTTCAGGCGTAATGACGCGGGACAGTCCACAGGGGGAGAGATTTAAGACCGTTTCTGTTTCCCTGCCCACACCTCCTGCCACTGATGTGTCCAGGCCTCAGAGGAAAACTACGAGTCGTACCCTGGACAACAGCGACCTACATTCCGTCTCTGATGACCTGAGGAAGGGGAGGGAAGGTCAGGCAGGAACAATCCAGCGAGCTCCGCCTCGTGACCGCAAGATGCTCAAGTTCATTAGTGGGATCTTCACCAAAAGTGCAGCTGTGCCACCCACCGTTAACACAGCACCTCCTCTCTATCCAGCTGTGGAGAGGGGCTCAAGTGAGGAGGAAGGTGAGTTCACCTCATGTACTTGCACACACAACGTTTAATGGAAAATCAATGCAATGTTACACCAGCGTTTCTGATAAAATGAGTTTCATACATTCATGAAATGCAAGTGATTATGAGCCCCACAGTGATGCCTCAACCAAACAAAATAAAGAAGAAAACTAAAATGGCCCTCTGGAGAGCACATTCCTCCGCCAAGGCCCAACAGTCTCTCTGTTCCAGCAGTGCACACACTCATTAATATTAGTCCCCTAAACGTCTGATTTTTTCTTTAAAATCCATGAATTGGATTGAATATTCTACAAGAAATAAACTGACATGTTGAAGAACGCCCCATCAAACAATTTTTAAGAAAATAGAAAAGAAAATTCCTTAATCCTCACCAAAATTGAATTGGTTCTTCCCTGACCCATACCACATCCTCCCACCAAGTTTAGTCATAATCCATTAAGTAGTTTTTGTGACAGGGGTGAAAACATAACCTGAATTGTGGAGGTAACAACGCAAAACAATTCATCCTTGAGAATTTCATCACAGTTGCAGAAAACTCCATCAACTGCTCCATCTGCTGTTTTGGTTCAACCATTACTCACTGGGGACTTGAGAAGACAATTTGGTTCAATGTGTCTAGACCCTCTTTGTCCCAGTGAAACTCTAATGCTCTCACTTCATTTATTCATTTTCCTTTATTAGTTTTGCTGGGAATCACACACTGTTGCAATATTGACTTAAGAGGTAAATTTACGAGGCATAATCTCATGCAAAGTGGATTCAAGCTATAACACTAATATGACTTTTAGTGTCTTATGGTATTATCTTCTGAGAGTTGAGTCACACTGTCTGCCCGAGGAAAAGTTATCATGAAAGCTACAGGTGAACACTAAGTGTCTGCAACATGTGAAGTAATGAGTTGATAACATACAGGACAAAATAGGATTTCATTTCCAGATTCTAATCTTTTCTTCCTTTGCCGAAACATCTCAGCTGTTTTATTACATCTCTGCTCTGTGTATCTGAAATGACTTGTAAGTGCTACATCACTTAAAATAACTAAGTTTGGTGAAAATTCAATCACAGTCAGTCGGGACGACTCAGCTATAAAACAGCTCTAAAGAGGAAAAACACAGGAGGCTGTTCTTCCACTGGGAGCTGCAGGAGGGTTACATTTTTAAAGGAAATGAACATCTGGAACATTTATCCTCTTAATATTCACTGATCGCTTTAAAGGGTAAAAATATAACTCAGTAATGATCTGCAGCTTTATCAATTAGTCAATATTTTGATTAGTTACCTGACATAAAATTAAAATAAAGTGATAAAGATAAATTACAAATTGATAATCAGTGATGTCATTTTAATGTGACATTATCAAGATGGTTCCAGCTTCTCAAATATGAGGATTTTCTTTGTCTTATGTGACAGTACACTTAGTATTTGTCTCTTCTGGAACAGTGTTCAGACCAGACAAGATATTTGAAGGTCACTGATTTCACTGATTACTCGAGACAGGAATTGACAGACTAATTGATAATCATTAGTTGACCCTTTAATAAATATCAGATTTTCAAAACTAGAGTTCATACCTCCACCAGGGATTGACAGTCCCCTTGGATTCAAACAGGCTGCACCAAATTGCCCACGTTCATAGATCAGTCCCCTGGAGTACGTCTGATTTTTTCATCAAGGTCCATGAATTATTCTCTGGGAAACTGGTGAAAGTATCAAAATCTTGCAATGTTAAAGAAAGTGAAAACAAATTCGTTAAATCCTCAGATCCGCCCAAAAATTGAATGAGTTCTTTCTTGGCTCATGTCCCATCAGTTCATCCAAGTTTTGTGGAAATCTGGTCTGTGGTTTGTTCATAATCCTGCAGACAAACCAACCAACCAACCAACCAACCAACCAACCAACAGAACTAGAATAGCAGTCAGTAATATGCATTCCCCTGCCAAGGCTCAACATAAATGAATTCAACTTGCACCAAATTTAACCCTGTAAATGTGTCAAATTTTTTAAAATCAAGATCTATGCATTACTCTCTAAATGAAAACCAAGTCTGAATACTGTTGGTACTGTAGTATTCTCCTAAAGCTTCATCTGTAGGTGTTATAATAGTGACTAGAGAGCACATTTATAATGCTGTAGCTGCTGAGTTACAATGATATGTATGTCTCTGAGCTTTGTCCTTAATTCTCTGTTTTTGGTGAATTGTTCAAACCCTGACACACAAATTAATTCAGTCTAGTCAGAAACTATGAAAACACCTCATGAAATATTCAGGCTCGTCTATTTGAAGTAAAGGAAATGATGCAACTTTATCAATCTTTAATCTTGATTAATCTTTTCTAAAGAAAATCATCTTTGACAGAGAGAGTAGGATCGGAGTAAGCTCTGAATAATTTGTCAGGAGTAAGTGGGACATGAATAATTAAGGTTGGGGATACACAGAGCTGTGTTCATCGGAGGAGTGAGGAGAGCGGGGACCTGCTGCTTCCTGCTCTGTGCGTAGAGTTAATCAGCCCACAAATGGAGCCGATTCATTCTGCGATGCTGTTTTGTGTTTGTGAGCAGCCTCATCAACACTGTGTCAAGTGGAACTTGTGATTTAAGCATTTCATGTTGGGAGTCAGATGACAGATGATCGATATTGATCATATTTAAAGGGAAAATATTGATCAGCGTCGTCAAAAATGTAAGGCACACAGTTTTTCAGCATCATTTGTGCACAGGTGGACACCATGTCTTTATGCCGCTCACACACACTCAGACACGTCGCTGTATCCATGAGAGACCGTTTATTGTAAAGAGACCTGGGCTGGAGGCTTCTGGAAAATGGAGTTGCCATGGCAACAGCAAGCGGTAAGAGATGCTGTTTGGTCTGAGGTGTGACGTCGCTGATGGAGGGGAGTGTGGGCGTGGGGATTGCCCAGAGATGTGGTTGAGGGAGAGTTGTGGGGGTTCAAAGTTAGAATCCGTGTTCCCAGAGAGTTGTGACAACACTGCGGCCCTGCCCGAGCACAGCACGACCTCACCGCTGTGTGTGTGTGTGTGTGTGTGTGTGTGTGTGTGTGTGTGTGTGTGTGTGTGTGTGTGTGTGTGTGTGGGACCTGGATCTAAATAAACAGTCAGATTACATGTTAAATAATTTGTTCAAAGATGGTTTCTGTCACTTTAAGGTATAGTTCTTATCACATTGATGTATGTTCATGTGCTAATGTTGCCGTAAAGTTTGGTTTTAATTCCTTATTTGATGCTATAAAAACTAGGTGTTATTATATGGCTGAGACTGACTCCTGAGTGGTTGAGTGTGTGTATCGGGGAACCTTGATATTACGTCTCCATCCCTGGATCGCTACTGCACGGACTCTACAAGATGGTAGTGTCAGCTGTCGCCTACAGAATTTTAAATTATTTTATTTCCTTGGCACCCGTGGATTTATTTTTCTCATTCCACCTTGTTTCAAGACAATAACTAGTTTTAGAATCTTTGAGTGTTTTTTACAACACTTAGTCTAACATCAAATTTGTTGAAGCTGAAGAATAAATCTGCACATCTGGAAGTTTGCTATGATCACACTTAATAAGTTGAGTACTCATTTGATTATAATCCAACAAGTATTTATTACCATGAGACTTGGAACAAAATGTGATTGTTAAATACTTTGTCAGAGCTCAGTCATCATGTCGTTTCTGCCAAGTGGACATACTTATCTCTGTAAAACAAAACCAGAATACCAACAACTCTTTTACATTTTGAAGCAATCAAAACTATGGTGATGCTTGTTTAGATGTAATTTGGTTTTTTGATTGATTGAGCATCTTTCTTCACAAATAAGTTTTAGGTCCTTGTTGAATGTTCTTTAGATTTCTTAAAATTCTGGTGCAATTCAAAGACTTTGAATTTGTGTCTTTTTATGTATGATTTCTTGATTTGTTTACCATGTGTGGACAGCAGCATCACAACTGTGCAAGATACAGTCACAACACATAGCAGATGTGTTGGTGAGATCAAATTACTAAGTACATCTGACACACTCACCATTTCCAGACTTGCACAGTTGCACAGTTGAGTGAAAGCTGTGTCCTCTCGGCACCAGATGGAGAGACACCCTGACTCTCCTCTGTGTGCTGCTGTGTCCACAGGCTTTGAGAAATAACTGTCCAACAGGCCACAATGAATAAATTGATCTTGATTTAAAACATTTAGGGGAGTAATATTTATGAGTGTATGAAATGCAGCTTGATTACATTGCAGGGGACTGTTGGCCTCTCCACAATCAAACCAAATGCTGCATCATAGCCTTCCTTTCCTCATTTTGAAATATGCAACTTTTTCTGATTCTATAAAAAATTCATGGATGTATCCGAGTCTGACTTTTCAAAGGTGTATTTTTCACATTTATTGGAGCATAACCACGTCTGTTTCCTGTTTGCACCATGTCAGACCTCCTGTTTGACAGACTACATAAAGCAGACTGATTTAGAAAAACAGTTTGCCTACTTGCCGTCAATCTCTGTTTCTAGAACAAATATGTCTTCGGAGCGTGTTTTAGCTTCCAGCATCTGTTGTCTTAATTGCAGTTTTGTATCTTGTTCCTTGTTGCACAGGAAACTACCAAAGAATCAGCTCATTAAAGTGCTGATGATTGTCCATCTCCCACCTTTGTATTTGCTGTCAATGTTTTCCTCAGGTGCAGTCACCAGCAGTCAAGAATGGACCATGAGCCAAGCTGTACAAGAGCTCCACCTGGTAAGCTCGTGGACATATACAGCTATCACATACAACTATAGGCATTTATAATTATTAAACATTTTATTTCTCTCTATCTCTTTGCATGTGTGGTGTCCAGGGTGTTCTGGGAGGTTTGTGCAGTGGAAAGTCTGCTCTGGTCCACAGACACCTGACAGGAAGTTACCTACCGCTGGAAAACGCTGAGGGTTGGTCTCATGTGTTGTCGTCTACAGCTGTTATGTGTGTTTTTAAATCACTGTCAGGAATACAACTGAGTCTTTTGTCAGTTTTATTCCTGTATTTCTCACAGCAGAGATTTCTAAAATCATTTAAACAGACTTCATTCTACTCTGACCGTCCAGGATGAGGGCCATGCTTGTATTATTATAAATTATATATGGTTTCTCCTGCTGTGACCAGTTAAAACGTTAAAGAATCGAACAACTCTTATTTATTCCATATCTGCAGGGCGCCAGTATATCAAGGATGTGCTAATTGACGGACAGAGCCATCTTTTGATAATCAGAGAGGAGACAGAGCTGCCTGGAGCTCAGGTGAGTAGAGAACTGACTGAACTTCAATATAATAGATGACAAATTCCACTTTAGGCAATTTAGTCTTTACTCTCTGCACGCTCCTGTGGTTTGTGAATGCTATTCTTCTTTTTCCTTAGTTTGCGAGTTGGGTAGATGCAGTAATCTTAGTCTTCAGTCTGGAAAATGAGGCCAGCTTCCTGGAAGTTTACAAAATCTACCACCAGCTCGCAATCCACCGGCCCATCGCCGAGATACCTTTCGTAGTAGTTGGCACTCAGGGTAACAAAAGCTCACACACACGTGCTTTCAATGAAATGTTTGCAGAGGTGAACTCTCGCTGTATCTGTTGTGTTGTTTGTTCTTGTTTTCAGATAAGATCAGCAGCACCAACCCCAGAGTGATCGATGACGCCAGGGCCAGACAGCTGTGCTCAGACGTGCGCCGCTGCACCTACTATGAAACCTGTGCCACGTACGGCCTCAACGTGAACAGAGTCTTCACTGATGGTGTGTGTCCCTGTCAAAGCCAGAGCAGAATATGGAGCACAGTGCATAACACTGCAGAAGAAGCAGATATATGAGGGTTATGTGTCTTGAGGGATAATGTACTTTTTTTTTCTTTCACAGCTGCTCAGAAAATCATGACAGCCAAGAAACAAGCTGCTTTGCTGGCCTCCTGTAAATCTCTCCCTAACTCTCCCAGTCATTCTGGAGGCTCCACCCCAGTGTCAGGCGTCTTTCCAGGACAGGTAAACCTTTCCCTGACCATCTGTTCCACACTCTCTGAAAAAAGTTCCACCATTTTTTAAATTTTTTTTACTGAGTGTATTGTATATTTCATTTTTGCTGTCATGCTTTTTTAAAGGCTGTAAGCACAGTAGTGTCAAACCCAATTATCTTCCTCTTCTGCTCAATTATCCCCCACTGCCCACTCTCCTCTGCTCTCTTTAGGCCAGTAATGGTGGTCAGAGCAGCGACTACTCCTCATCACTTCCCTCCACTCCTGTCATCAGCCATAAGGAGATCGGCAGGACAGCGAGGGGGGAGAAACAGGACAGTGCCACACCAGGGACAGTCCGCAGCGCCACCCGAAGACGTACCTCTCGATTTGCGGTACGTACGGATCAAATCATTGTGTGTTTATGATCCCAAACTGCAGATGTGCTTTGGCACCGTTTACTCTTATTTTCTTTGTCCTTGACCTCACATCTCACCAGGTTTCCAGATTGAAAGAAAAAAATACTCATTAGGCTCTGAACTCTTGTTTCCACTCACTCAAAGCCAAACTGAGGCTGAGACTGAAAATCCTCTACTCACAGTATGAAATTTGACTGTTACATACAATTTATTTGCCTAAAGACACAAATCATTCTGATTAACTTTAGATCACAGTGAACAGTTTGCTCACAGGGCCCATAAAGTACGAATGGAAAGTACAAGCAAATCAGATTCATCTTGATATGGATTTGGCTCAACTGTTATAGAATGTGTTTTATTCTTTATTTTGGTCCCTCAGGGGCAGAGCAACAAGCTTTAAACAGAACCGTAACATTTTCAAAAATAAATTGGCATCAACATTTGATCAACCAGGTCCTAACTGACCTCTCCTACAGTTACATATTCAGTCAGAGTTGTCTTTGTCTCCACCTGATGAATGTCAGTCAAATATTCACAACTGGCACTCTGGTTCCCAACGCTGCGCTAATCACTAACTTTGTCTGCTGTTGTTTCTGGGCACAAAGTCGACCGAGGGTTTAGGGACTTTGTTTGGTTAAGAGCAGCTGCCTGAAAAAATTAAGGTTTGGGGGCTTGAAGCCAAAACAATGTGCTGAAAGATGCTAAAATGCTCCTTTAGCTGAGGGGACCTGCAGAGTCAGGTGGTAATAAACTGGATGTTTGTTACTATGAGTGGACCCTTTCAGTTTGCTTGTTTTATCATTTGATCCATTTTCAAGATAGGAATATTGATTAATGCAAATGGAAATGGCAGTGATATGAAACCAATTTCTCTGGAAACTGCTCACATTTATAACAGTCAGCTGCAAACCCTGTATCCCTGTACTATTAATGCATTTCTTGAAAGCACAGTAATTCAAAGGGAAAACTCTTAAATAATTCTTAGGAAACACATTATCTTTTTGTTTTTGTCCAGGGTCGGAGAGGCAGCGACTCAAACAGGAGAAGTGCCGACTATAAGGGTGATCTGGGCGTTGGACGCTCCATCCCCATCAAACAGGTAGGACACAGATCAGCTCTTGATGCAGCACCATGTGCAGTGTTATCTACTGTCTGCAGAGGACGTCACACCAGCAGTCAAACTTGAAATCAAATGTGTGAAGGCAATTTCATTGTGTGGAGTGATGAAGTGTCGTGATCTCCTGGTGAATAGTTGGTGGGTGTCTCTGGCAGCCGTCGGCCTTCGTGCCACTAAAATCTGTGAGATGAACTTTGCCAATAAATTCTCACTCGTGGGTTTTGTCACCTCCGTCAGGGCATCTTGCTGAAGCGCAGCGGGAGCTCGCTCAACAAAGAGTGGAAGAAGAAGTATGTCACGCTGTCCAACGATGGCATACTGTCGTATCACTCCAGTGTCAATGTAAGTCAGAGTGTTGACAGAGCGCTGTAAAGCATGATGATGCTGCTGCTGGTCGATGGTTAACAGTTGTTGTTTGTCTCGGCAGGACTACATGCTGAATACCCCGGGGAAAGAGATGGACCTGCTGAGAGTGACAGTGAAAGTGCCCGGAAAGCGACCACCTCGCGCTGTACCCGCCTGCGGCCCTCCAGCTGGGCTCAATGGCCGGGTCAAAGACGTGCCGGGATCTGAGGGTGTGGGCCCAGGTCAGAGAATACACCCACAGGATTGTCTGCATTTTACACCTTTAAATGAAGTGTGTGGGGGGGCATTTTGGGATAATCTGGGCCTAATGAATCATAAACAAAAAAAAGAATCTACCTACTACAACAAGATGTTTCCCAGTTTCCAGGCTCAGCCGGGGTCTTTGTGTGTGGAGTTTGCATGTTCTCCACGTGCGCTGTTTTGTTTGTGGCGTGAATGTGAGTGAATGATGTCACTGTCCAGGGTGAACCCGCCTCTCTCCCAGTTTCAGCTGAGTGTTGCTGTCCAAGGATAAGCAATATAGATAACGGATGGATAGATATAGAATGAGTCTCACTTACACAAATATAAATACACTTACACGTGCACCCATTAAGAGAGAAAGTTACTGTGTGTGTGTGTGTGTGTGTGTGTGTGTGTGTGTGTGTGTGTGTGTGTGTAAGTGAGTAGAATAGTAGATATTAAAACAGTTAAGGACTTAAAAGAAGATAAAATAGTAGATTTGGGATGTGGAGAGTTCAGAGCCACAGTAAATTTACGGTTCATTGCTGAGGATCACATCAAGCCTCTGTACCAGAAAGAGGGAAAAATCTTTAGAGAATACAAAATCTTTGCGAAAGAGCAAGCAAGCACCATGAGGGATTTTACAGATTTTGTGAGAAACACTTTAACATTTCCTTAGTAACACTCTGCATCTTTTATTTCCTCTGGTGTTCATACTGAATCAGTGATGTCATTTTAAACCTCAGGAGCTCAGTTTTAACACGCAATGTTTGGCTACATTTCTCTGTTACTGAGTCTACGCTCGCTGCTGTCTCTTTAGTGCCTGTAAGTGCCAGTGGCCTCCTGCAAGTGGAGGAAATGGAAGGTCTGGGCGGTGCGCTCTTCCTGAGGAGTAACAGAGGGGTGCAACGGTGTCCTTCCACATTATCCAACCATGCTCAGAGTGTTGGTGAGTAAAGGACTTAGAATCATGCATTTTTCATATGCATAATACATATATAAAATAAATTCTCCTATGATTTTGTGGCCAGACTCTGCAGTCGAGGGAGTCTCCAGCTCTTCCTCCACCAAAGACGTAGGCTGTGCCTCCCCAGTGACCGACAGGAAGAAGCATCGCAGGAAGAAGAGCTTGAACCAGAAAGGAGACGCAGCCACTGGCCAAGCTGATGGTACATTCTCACAACTCCAAATTAGTCTTGATATATAATAATGAGGCAAATATCATATATATATATATATATATCATATAATTATTTAAAAAATAGTAATACATGCTGACTTTGTATTAAATTTATGGTTTATCCTTCTAACACTTAATATTTTGTCTCTTTGTTTTTTTTCCTGGTGTCTTCTAATGCAGCCAAGCGTAAAATGTGGAAACTTAAAAGCTTTGGTAGCTTAAGAAACGTAAGCAAGACAGGTAATGATGTTGATCTGTCACACTCTGACTGACCCTCTGTACACATCTGTCTGATTGTGTTCCTGCAGCATTGAAGCAACTAATGTTGAATTCTAAGCCTATATATCATATACAGTAAATCAATATTATACTTACATGAATGCCAATGTGAGCATGTAACTCACTGACATAAAATCCACTTGTTGTTAAACATTTATGTTTAACTGCACAGGTGCAAACTGAACCTGCTGCAAACAATTCTGCATTTTCCATCTCCATTTGAACAATAGCATCTAATCTTTGCTGAATGTGTCTGTGTCAGATGAGGATAATTTTGACTTCCTTATCGTGTCGAGCACCGGCCAGACGTGGCACTTTGAAGCCCAGAGTGTGGAGGAGAGAGATTCCTGGGTCCAGGCCATCGAGAGCCAGATCCTGGCCAGTCTGCAGCTGTGTGAGAGCAGCAAAAATAAGGCAAGCACTGAACAAAAGGATTTTTACTATAGACGATGCAGTTACTGTATTCTATAATGTTAATAGAATCATAATTTTGTCATTAATTCTGTATTGTTTGTGTAACCTACAATTCATCCTGATTTAACTAGCGTGGCTTTAAAAATTAGACCTCTATTCAGAAAAAGAAAATATGAAAGAAGTAAAGAAAAAAGAAAAAGAAATTAGATTTATATTTAAATGAATGCATCAAAAGAGATTTATTTAATATAAAAAAAAATTAAATATGGGTGTGAGGTCAGGAGATGTTTCTTCACATTCCCTTCAAAACAGCTGAGTAATATTTAAAATGTGTAAAGCACACGTAAAACTCTTCTGCTTATTCCCTGTTTATTGATAGTTTTTACTAACAAACGACAAAACATTAAGAATATTATAGCAACCTGCCTTATTTAGTTCTCTGTGGTCTGAAATGTACCTGCTTGCATGGAGACGGGTTAGTCATACCTGAGGTTTGTTATGCAAAGCAGGTGCTGCAGTGCACTTTCCGCACGCTGGCATGAAATCACGTCTTTGTTTCCATCTGCTCAGACCAACTCTCACTGCAACATCATTCTGAAGACGTGAGTGAACACAGAGTAAACAGAATAAAATCATTTTGGGAAACTGAAAAATGAGACCTGAGCTCCATTAAAGACAAACAAAACTATTTTTTAAATCTAAGTCAGTGATTTAGTTTAAGTGTTAAACTTGTCAATTTGCCAAATATCCAGTATCCAAATAAGACTAAAGGAAGGCAACCATCCGATTTTAGTAAGTCAAATATGCAGCAGACAGTGGATAGTGAAAATATATCTATGTGCATTATGCTGCAGTTGTTGCCAAATTGAGTTGAATAATCTTTTCTGCGAGTTACTTGGGAGCATCTGTTGTATGCACAGAGCCGGGTGAGGGAATTTCATTATCTCATGAAATATAAGTTGTGATATAAAAAGCGACATCATCTGCTGTATAATCTTATTGTGTGCTGTGTATTTGTGCCCTGGGACACTTGGATAAGAACACTTTTCTCTTAGAAGATTCCTTGAACACTTTTCTCAACCCTATAGGAAACCATTCCTGCTGCTGCAAAGGGAGATGGGCAGCTGACTTAACCAAGCCTATCCTCTCATGTGCCATATAAGTCATAATCAAATGAATTTCACAGCTTATTCACTCGGGGATCTGTGAATGATAATCAGCATATTAGTAATGAGAGCAGTTAGCAGGGCTGGTATCACTGAGGGGAGTTTCAACCATATCCTGTGTGTTTCCCCACAGGCTCGCAGGAACAGCCAGAGTGAAGCAGTGGCTCTGCAGGCGATCCGCAACGCAAGGGGCAACAACTTCTGTGTTGACTGTGATGCTCCCAGTCAGTAACACAACCTTTCTCCTCTTTGTATATATCCATATCTCTTTCTTTGTTTAGTTTCCACATTGTCTCATTTCAAACACCCTTTCTCTTTGGTTGATGCATTTTTACACTAAAGCAAACCACTGGATTACCAGGTTTTAAAAAAGTGGCCATGCAGGACTAAGAGACACATGACAAAATAGATAGAGAAATCTATCCCTGGTTTACATACAATGAGTGTGTGTGTGTGTTTGTCTTGAAAACGTTTTAGTTATTTCATAATTGAAAAAGTTAAATGAACCCAATAGAAAATGATGTGCAAATATTTTGATGTGTCTGAGTTCATGATGAACCTTTGTTTTTTATACCCTGTTATTTAAATCAGTGTCTCACAAATCCTGGATGTTCCTCTGATGCTGGAACATTTTTAAAGTGCTGGAGTGTCAGGCGAATAAAATGTTTGGCACACTGGCCACAGGTTTAACAGCCCTTCTTTAAAACGTGTCCAAACAGGGTTTCACTCACCTTCGGACATTGTTGTGACATTACATGGCCAAACTGGCACACAACAAATTCCAATGGTAGAGATCTGTCAACCATAAGCACAAAGTTCAGTTCCAACATGAGCGTTAAGAAAGCTTTAATTTGTTGTGCATCCTCCATCTCCAAAGATCCGACCTGGGCCAGTCTGAACCTGGGCGCTCTCATCTGCATCGAATGTTCTGGGATCCACAGAAACTTGGGGACCCATCTGTCGCGTGTTCGCTCGCTCGACCTTGATGATCTGCCCCGAGAGCTGACTCTGGTGCTCAGTGCCATCGGCAACCAAATGGTGAACAGTATATGGGAGGCGCGCACATTGGGGCGACGCAAACCAGCACCTGATGCTACACGGTAAGGGGGGGTAATAATCGACATCATGCTATGAGATGTAACATTAATGATGTGATGTGGGGGGGGGGGACACTGCTTTGGTCCCATTCTAGCAGCTTATTACTCCACCTAAAACGTTGTTCTTTAAAAAATACACAAGTTTTGTTGTGGAAAAAATCCCCCTCGTGGCCTTAAAATGGCTTCAATATAACTAAAGTGGTGGCGTCTAACATCTGCGTGGTTTTATTTGATGGGAAGGCCACACCATAAATGTATTCTGAGGCAATCTCTGTTTATTCGGACAAAGCAAGACAACCACAAGCTAATCTGCTCAACTCCTACACAAATTAAACGAAACATTTAACAACACAAATAAGTCAGCATGTTATACAATGGGTGATGGGTGTATGAGTATTCTAATACGGCTCCACCCTTGATTATCTCCCGATCCTCAAAGTGCCACCTGCCTTTTCCAGCTAATGAGCTCCACCCTCAAGTTGACAGGATTGATTTCTCAGGTTTGTGACATCACAAACTGGGGCATTTGTTTTACTGCAGCGTTAAGGTGGAAATACTCGACCATGTTGCTGACTGCTTATTGCAATTAAAAATGTGTCTTTTATCATGTAAAGGCACAAAAGACATGTTGAAAACTTGATTTTCATCAGAGGGAGACATTAAATGTTTTAAAACACATAGGCATGAGCTTCTTACATAGCAGAGCAGGAGAAAGACAGAAAACTATGAATATATTCCTGTGATCCTTCACCAATTTATTATTTCTCTTTGCTTTCCGTGCTTGTTCAGAGAGGAGCGGGAGTCGTGGATCAGAGCCAAGTATGAGCAGAAACTGTTTGTGGCGTCGCTGCCTCCTCCCACTCCCGGCGAGGGCCCAGACATCACGCTATCTGGCCGCCTTCTGCTGGCAGTGATGGAGCACAACCTCCCAAAGCTGCTGCTCCTCCTGGCTCACTGCACGAAGGAGGACATTAACGCACCGCTCAGTCTGGCCCTCTCCTCCAGGTCACTCATGGCGCTGCGACTGCCCGGCTCTGCCCTGCACGCTGCCTGTCAGCAGGCCGATGTGGTGATGACACAGCTCCTCGTCTGGGTGCGTTTTCCCCTCTTCCCCTAATCTCACTGTGATTCTGCCAGTTGCGATAAAAGAAACAACAAAACAGCAAAACAGTTCTTTGTAAACAAGGAACTCAGCAAGAAACAAAAACCGCTGGAACACATGACTTAACAGAAAACTCAAGGTGATGCATTGTGCATGTGTAAAAGTCAGTAAAGCTCACTGAGTCATGTCTTGTTAGGATAATTTAAAGCAGCCCTGTCAGGACTGCCCATGTTAGGACTCAGCAGTGGAAGATCCAGGATTCTTCTAAATTAGGGGCCCTTAATGGGCCACAACTTACACAGAGGGGCCAATTATTTTCAACATCCATACACACCTCCTGATTCTGAAAGGTGAACATTTAGGTCATTCCTTGTTTACTGTTAGCTCTTAAGCTTTGTGCGAAGCCACACATCATTGAATATATTTAGAAAATTGCTCCATGTTTGAGCGCATTGTGTTCTTAGAAAATAAAAACTTGTCTATTTATTGGTGGCATTGTTAGTAAGTGACTAGTTTATATACTGACAACATAGGGTCACTTCAGGTGCTCCCCCACCCCTGGATCCCCCCCTGGGCCTCACTCACCATTTATCCCCATCTGATAAAACCTCCTTAAAATGTGGATTAGAGTGTAGTCACATCATCTTATCCACCTTTTGAGCCTCTGCTTCTCTGTGTGTTCAGTATGGCTGTGATTTGCGGTGTCGGGACGCTCAGGGCCTGACAGCGTTGGCTCTGGCTCGCAGCGCTGGCAGCCAGGAGTGCGTCGACATCCTGCTCCAGTATGGATGCCCAAACGAACCGGCCCCCTCCATCGCCACAATGGTCGGCTTCGCAGCATCCTCCGCATCCAGCTTTCCTGTTGCCATGGCGCCGAGTCTGACGGTTGCCACGACGCTCAAGATCTCACACAGGAGCGGCGGCACCAGTTTGAGCTACAGCACGTCTAGAAGAGCAGTGTCATAATGAATAATGTGGTGTGGTGTAACGTGTGTGTGTGTGTGTGTGTGTGTCAGGGATGGAAACACACTGGTAGTAACATAGGCACATTCAGTCTGCTTGAATGATTTAACCAAAACAAAACAAAAAATTCCTGACCACATGCGACATGATTCAGATTCCTCTGCATTCAGACTTCATAGGAATGTATTGCACTGTATACCAGCGGGTATGATTCACTTTTCATCATGCAGTTGATATTCCACCAGGTTTGAATATTGACTCTGTTACAAATGCAGTATATTTACTCTGTTGAGAATGGAAAGCTGCCTTTGGCCTCAAACAGCTTAGCTGAGCATCTGGAGCCCAGAAGTAAAGAGCTGCAATAAGTTTACTATTTGAGAGATGGACGTCTCTGTTTTTCCGACTCTGTCTCGCTTGAAATCCCAAACATCAAACACATCCATACTTCTTCCTAACTTTATTGACCATGAATGTCTGTTTGAAATTCAGAGTGTGTATACTGTGTTGCCTTCGACACAGCTGGTTGTTGACTGCGAAAATAATGTCATGTGAGTTGATTTAAGAAAAAGGAAAAAAAACTTTACAATGGCTAAAAAACAAAAGGTTTTAAAGAGATTCAAAAATAACTGTATAGAGATAGATTGATAAAATACTATAATATTCTACAAATTTAAAAGTGCTTCATTTTGCAGATTGTTATTGTACGATTTGTACACTTGGTTGTGTGTATAAAAGTCAAAAGGTTAACTATAGCTGTTCAGAGATTAACTGCACAGCCTCTTGTGTTGGTTTTCCTTCGACTGAGATTTTTATGTTACGTCTGCATCACTGTGTGTGTGACGTAAACACAGTACATGATGTGTGTGTCATGACAGCAGGTAATTATTAAGAAGAGTGTGTAAACGAAGACGTGAGATGGCTTGATTTTTGAATGTATACGAAGATTAGCATTTCAAACACTGACATGTGTTTTCAAGACAATATTCCTGTCGTGATGAACAGATCCAAGGTTCTGATCTATAAAACTGGGCCTTTGAATGATGACGATTACATTTGCAAGTGGCTGAAAATCAACATGAAATAGAGGCATGTTGCCCCAAATTCACTACTTTTAAAAATGCATAAAAAACAACTGTCCTGCAGAACTGTATGTATTTATTTTGTGTAGATCTGAAGACTCTGCTGAGTGTACTTGTCTGTGATGTAAGCATCTCTCTCCATTTGTATTTTTATACCCATGGAATGATTCATAGGGCATTCATCCATTATCAATACACTAAGGCTACTGCTCAAGCTGTGGTGCTTTGTCAGAGTTGTGTGTGTTTTTCTGTGTCGGGGCTCTTAGCAAACCTTTTATTATTTCAAAGTATATAAGTGTTATATCTTTGCCTTATTTGAAAACTTAACAATCTATAGAGTTTACTCCCATGAGGCTCCAGCACATTCAGCGTGGTTGCATCACTGAGCCGAGAGCGCGTTGCCTCGAACAGGTGGAGTTCACCAGTAGCTGTTGGTCATCACTTAACTCTGTTCTACCATTTAAACATGAGATCTTCTGGATCAGACCAGTTCTTTCTAAAGGCCCCTACTGGCTCGGACCTACTTTTTTTTCTAGGTCAAAGTCTTTTTTATCTTATCACACTATGTCTGCGATGGTTTCAGAATTATGGATTCACTGTAGTAATGTTTTTTCTGTGCAAACGTGACACAACAAACACATTGACTCGAAGGTAACATCAGCTCTGGTGCCAACATGTGGATGTTGTGCAGATTTCTATATGTTGGGGTTCAGGAACCATAGTAAAATATAGAAAACATGAGGTTGATATCTATGATATAGAATAATGATATATGAATGATACAGATATATAGAAAAAGCCCTTGGTTATAACCATCAAAGTACCAAAAGAAAATGTGCACAGAAAAAAGAGGAAAACTCATCATCAACAACTTCTAGAAAGAGATGCACCTCATTGTTAATGGTTTCCTTGAAAACCTCAAGGCCAGATGACTATTGTAATTCGATAAATCAAATTGCATTTGCAGAGATGCCCCCGAGAGTTCAGATGATGTGTTTTGAAACCAGGGTTAAACTCCACTGTAATTGGATGAGCTGTAGCCATAAACTGAAAATAACACCAGGGCCGTGTATGTGCTTGTTATGGATTGCGATGCATGAAAGAGGCAAAGCAGTTGTGTGTTTTCAGTTTAATACAGACATTGATTCAAGCCACCTCTTTGTGTTGTAAAACTCTTTGGCTCTGGAAAGTGTACATGAACCCGAAAAGACCAAGATGTTTTACTCAGAGGTTATTTAGCCTAACATTTGTTATCATGATTGTTGATGTCTTACATGAAAAAGAAAAATTCATTCAGAGTTTAATGTTGATGTTGGACAAAGTTCCATTTTTGTTGGTCTTTTTATGCTGTTTTAGAGCTCGACATTAATCGGTAGTATGTTTATCTTTTTGGGTTCATTTTAGACAATTTTTATACAACATGACTCTGCTCTGCAGCGAGTTTTGAAAACTAAACTGAGATTGAAAGCAGAATGGGTTCAACAGCAGAGTGTCTAAAATCGCTCATTGCTTTCAAACCATATTGAAAGAAAATAATCTGCAAAACGAATGAATGTACGATGATGATAAGCAGAGATGATCCGCTTCATCTTGAAAATAAAACTAAAATTCCCTTCCGCTCACTTAATAAAGCGAGGCTGCTGTGAATATGCCCGTATTCTGTTTGTTCATTTTGAATAAATAGTTGAAATAATCTTACATTCACTCTCACAATCTTCTCTCCTCAGCTTCCTCCAGCTCCTCTGCCTGTTTGTCCACTCTGCTGAGAAATCCTGGTGATAATCTAAGAGGGGTATTCAGGAATATGTGCCAGGAGGACTGGGACAGAGGACAAAAATAAGGACAAATATTAATGATGTGTTTTAAAGGAGCACATGTCCTGTTAGAGTCTCTGAGCCGTCTGAACCACAGACACAGAGGGGGAGTGTCGCCGTTCAGCTCCACTGGAGATGTGCAAGATAAACCTTTTGGATTCAGACTTTCAAAATGCAAATAAAACAACACAATGTGTGCTTACATCTATCTCACACATCAACAATTCACAGAAGCTAAAGTGTTTCCAGAGGCAGCTCACTGAGGTCACCGGTCAGTGGAGCGTTTAATAGTCTGATTGTGGAAACTGGTAAATGGTTTTGTGGAAATTGAATTTAATACACATAATCAGAGTATTATTACAGATAGTACATTCTTCAATATAAGCAATGTTTTCAATGGCTTTACCTTTTCATTTAATAATCACATAAAAGATTTTTAACCATTTGATTTTCCTTTTGACATACATCATGTGCTAAATATGGATGCTAACATTAGTCAGGTTGTATATAGTGCTTCATTTAGTCAAAACTTTAATTTCATGTAAAGGTTCAGTGTGTAAGATTTAGGTGAAGCGAGTTTTGGGCAGAAATTGAATATAAAATAATCCTAGTGATTTTTTCACTGGTGTGTTTCATCTAAATTGTATGAATTGTTGTTTTCTTTACCATAGAATGGGCCCTTTATATTTACATGGAGGGGGGTCCTCTCTGTGGAGGCTGCCACAGTTTTTTACTGTCGTTCAAACTGAAGTTCACCACAGGTTCTCTTTCATGTTGGGAAGGGGAGGGTGAGATGAGCAGTATTCAGCTGCAACATGCAACTTCACCTCTAGATGTCACTAAATTCTACACACTGAACCTTTAAATCTGCACTTGACAACACTAGATGCAAAAACTGCAGAGGAATCTGGATCAGGGGACGGGTCCAGATTTTTTTTCTTTAACATTGTGAGATATTTAAAGATTTCTCAGAGTATAATTCATAGATCTTAATGGGAAAAAACAAGCATATAGGGGACTGACATTTATGAGGTGTGGAATTTGGTGCAACTCTAAATAAAAATGTAGAGAATTTAAATGTAGTTTTGACTGTTGGGCCTTGGAGATATAAACTACTGAGTGACATTCTTATTCCTAACAGAAACCCTGTAGAATTGCCCAGATAGCTCAAATCATTTCTTTATGCCAAGTGTTGTTATTGATAAAGAAACATTCACAGATCAATATTTAAAAGCAAAACAGGAAAGCAGTGGAGACTGACTAAAGGAAAGCTGGATGGTTTAGGGCCGAACATGCCAAGAAAACATGTTTTTCTTATCACCTGCTCCCCCGGTGGCCACTAAAGAAGACACTTATGATAGAGGTGTTAACTTAACACCTTAAATGGTTTCTGCAAATCTGTGAAAGTAAAAACAAAAGACAACAGCTACACTTTCCTTCCAGTCTGCACATTCCACTTCTTCACTCAAACCACTACCACAATGTGGACACAGTGCAGAATAACATGGTTGGTAAATAAAAGAGCATATTAATCATCTAATGGTGAAGTTTCAATGTTGCCTGTTGTTGATTTGATTGATTGTATGATGGGACTTCTCATTAAACGGTGTGGACTCTGAGCTAGGCAAAGATCTTGGTGATGAACTCTCGGAAACGTTTGGCATACTGCTCTGGATGAACTGTGGAGATTTCTGCTCCCGCCTGCAGAAAACACAAACAGAGACACAGAAGATAGGAGGTGAAGAAGAAAGTGAGAGAAACCTTTTACACTTTGCAGGAGAGAGAAGTAAAGCGAGCGTACGAAGCAATCCCTTTACACAACCCTGATCTCTCACCCCGTGTTTGACAGCCTTGGCAGCATGAGCGGCTTTCTTCCTGGTGTCGTACTGTGTCAGCACGTCAATCAGGCCCATAAAATACACCTCTCTCTGGGGCGCACCTACAAGGGAGTGATTCACAGCATCGGGTGGGTGATATCGATCTGCACGTATACAATCTGAACTGCTGCAGCCCAGTGTGAGGTGAGATTGGGATGTATTAGAGCCTAGGGATAGCTCAGCTGTCAGGACTCACCTACAGTGCTCTGAATGGCATACACATCCACATAAGGGTCAAACTCCCCAGCACCCATTGGTTTGAAAGAGTTCATGTAGCCAGCGATGCCCTGAGGTGAAGCCAGGCCATTTTCATCCTCCTCTTCCTCTTCATAGGGAAGCCCTGTCTCCTCCTCCTCCTCCTCCTCCTCCTCATCCTCCTCCCTCTCAGCCCGCTCTACATCATGGATGCCCAGCAGCAGACTGTAGTCCATCATCCTCATATGCACCAGAAACTGCAGACACACACACACACACACACACACACATTCGTCATATCAAAGGAAAACTATGACGGCATCCATCCCTCAGACTCTCCTTCTTACCTCAGTGTCTCTGTTGAGTTTGTCCATGATCTTCTCTTTCTCCTCTTCGCTCACATAAACCTTTTGCATGTTATTCCTGAAGTCCACATCCTTATAGGTGGGCAGCTCTTTCACCTGGAAACAGCAGAATGAAGCTCCCATTCTTGTGAACACAATATCTCAAGATTGCCAGCAGGGAATTTTTTCAAATTTGGTACAAACGTTCAGTTGGACTCATGGATGAACTGATGAGAATTTGGAAATGGAATGTTACCGTGACCTTACAAAACACCTTCTTGCCTTGTGAATGTAACATTGTAGGAAAACCTCTTTGTATTGGGTTCAAATGTTCACACATTTGCAGCCTTATGAACATTGGGAATCCTTTTAAATTTGGTGCTAACGTTCACTCACACTCATGGATTAACTAATTATTTCAAACTACAACTACAAATTCTAACCAGTTGTCACCTGGACTCAAGGATTAATTGATTTGATTTCAGTGGTCAAGGGTTACAGTGACCTTGTATTATTGTACATATTATACAATATATAATACAAGGCTTTGATGATGTTTTTTCACATCAGTCGCCCTATTTCCAGCGACATAAAAGCCAAATGATTTAACCACAAAAATTGTTTTCCATACCCACACAGTTGGAAACAATCAAAGATTCACCACAGCACTGCAGTTCTATAAACTCCCTCCATTCAAGCAATTCTTTCGCAGCAGGTTAGAGTGAATCGTTCCTCTCCACTGTCTCCATGTTCGTGCTCATTGTGAGAGCTGTTAGGATTTTCTCTATGATACTGTAAGGTCTGTGCCTTGCTTTGTCGTATTGCCTGAGATAATCATAACTTGAACACACTGCACAATCACACCTTCAGAGAGGATGTGGAGCCTCAGAGGAGCCCTCAGCTACAAACGCAGGATCTAATTCATTATCTTTAAAAGGAATCAAACAGAGCAGGCTGATATGAATATTGAAATATTTTTCAATTGATTAATCTTCACTTAGCGAATACTCACCTTCTCTTTAAAGCTTGCCTCACGAGACACCAGTGAGCCCTGAGGAAAGATAGGACAGTGACTGATAATTATTATCCTGACTCATCAATCACAAGCTCCTGTAACATGATACGTTAAGGAATTACATAAATTCAAACAATTAAAGGTTCTATGTGTCGAATGATTTACTGCAACAACAGGATATTTCAAGTTGGATCATTTAAATCTCTCTGGACAGCACTTGACTGTTGACAACACTCAATAAATTCTGATGAGGGTCTGTTGCATAAAGAAATCTGAATCCTCATCTCGCTGCACGTCTCCTGCAGGCTTTACCTTGAGGTCGTACTTCCTGTGCACATGCAGTCTGTGGCTGAACACATTCCTCATGACTAACAGGTAGGTGTCCTCGCTCTCCACTGTGACTCTGTACATGGCCAGGAACTGAGGGAGCAGGGTACTCCCGTGGCAGGTGACGATGTGCTGGAAGAGAACAGCAGTGAATGAGCGATGAAGGAAGTGTGAACACAGCAGCGTATAAATGAAGGTGCTACCGTGTTTGGTTAAATTTTAGATGATCCTTCATTGTCCAGGCATAAATAAATAGTTGTTCGACAAAAGGAAATTCCTAACTCAAACACCCAGAGGAAGTATTTACAACTAGGGGTGCAAATTCACAAGCATGTAGGTGACAAGCTCCACATTTCTGCCAAGGTTTTACACTAACAAGTGGTGGTAATGAACCAAAGAACACAATGAGATGCCAAAAAAGGAAAGGAGAGGACTGCTGGTAGGTTAATATAACCTGTGTAACAGATAATAATCAACAAAAATAAAAATCTTTATCATTTCATTTAGTTATGAATAATAAGGGATTTATCAGGCCATAATGAAACCAATAAGGACTTTTGGTGATAAAACTTATCTTTCTTATATCTCTGTTTGTTTCATATATGAACTGGGATTTATAATAACTTTACACTTTTAATACAGGTAACAAAGTGAAACACAAATGTAATTCACAAACAATCAGAATGAGAATAATTATAATGAATAAACAGATAATAAAAGATCTACATGTAAAAACAAGGGCCCTGGTCTTGTATAATTACTAGTCAGAGATTTGATGGTTGTTTAGATAAGAAATACAGACCTGGTGATACTCTGAGAGGATGTTGTGCATTTCCTCCACCTCCTCACTGGAAATCTCTTTAACCACCAAGGTGCGGTCATATGATGTCAGCAGCATGCCCACACTGTGCCCCTCCTCATCTTTGAGGGGGGGACAGTGGGCGAGAGACACCTATTGGTGAACAAGAGGAGAGCAACATTTTCACTGAGCCCCTTTATATACATTTTCAATGCAAATATCAACCTCTAGATTGAGCTATTTTTGTTATAATAATAATAATCATTCGCCTCACAGTGATCAGTAAAATCTTAAAAATCAGTTTTGAACTGATGCTTGCAAAGTGATGCGACTTTTCTTTCTTCCAGCTTCACAGTCTGACTTTAATCAGCACATGGTTCAAAGTGCACACACGGCCGCCTCATGTGATTGTGTGCTAACCAAATGATGACTCTCTGTGTCACCTGCTGCATGCAAATATCACACAAAGCAATTCAAATTCAGAAAGCAACACGTCAATATATGTAAAACAAGAAACTGTTGGGTTCTTTAAAATAAAACAGATGAAATATTAAATGTCCTGAGTAATTCTTCATTTTGAATCTTTTTTTTTTTTCATTTTCAGATTCAAGTTTACAATCTTACCCGGTAATCTTGGTCCTCGATGCCAAAGCGCTCTCGCAGGTTTCTGAACACCTGTGGACAGTACTCTTTGAATTTAAACTGCCCAGGTAGATTCTCTCTGAGGGAAAATAAGAACCTGCTTTAATACATTTTAAAAAATGGCACATTTTGTATCTTCTTGAATTGAAACCATGTAATGTAATTCCCAGTTTAAGAACTATATAAGACACTTGATAAGTTATAATTAGATACATTGATTTTGTGATGTTGGGTTTACATTCATGTACTTGTGTTAGTAAAGTAATGTACAGTCATGTGTATCTATAGTTAGTATTTGGACTGTCAATAGTGTATGTAAATCTGGATGAGTTGGAGTGTTATGTGTGATCAGGGTAGACGTTAAAAACTCAGCTTCAGCTTAAACCTTTTCAGATGATTTACTTTTGTAGTTGTTGGCCAAATAATGTATTTATCTTATTTATCAATTTTTTTCCTAAATACAGTACAAATACATGTGTAGTAAAGCAAGATTTTCAAATCATGTTATGAAATCAAGTGTACCTGCAGCTGTTTTCTACAGCTGTTTCCATAGTTACTGGCAAAATGAATAAAATCTGTTCAGAGTTAGTTACTACATCCCAATTACTTTTGTTATTGTTCTCTGTGTACAGCTGTTGCCCTTGACTAGTTTTTACATTTAGTTTTTGGGAAGAAAAATGAGTAAAGCCTGACCAAGGCAAAGAAAAGCATACAGTATATTCTCTTTCTTCCCAGCTCCGTTTATAAGTCTTTACACAACCCGGATTCCTGAATGGATTAAGGGATTATTGAATGCCACTCAGTTTTCTACACTCCATCCTTATAGAAACTGAACCTCGTGTATTTCACAGCTTTTATAAATAGTGATTATTTTCTAAAAGAAAAAACATTTTTTAATGAGTTCATCAACTTCAGTTACTTTATTATTCATCCTGCACCAATTGATATTCTGTTGTTACACAACTCGTGGAGCGGCTCATTGGATGGGAACTGGGTGCTGCATTTCCACAACTACATTCTTCAGTAAAAGCTGAAGAATGTAGCTTATTTCTTTATTTCATCTTTTTGGCTCATGTTAGAATCATTGTTTGTGGTCATAGCTGTAGCTGTGGTGGTGTTAAAGGTGTTTTGATGGAGAAACAACAATTCATACTGGGGTCTGCAGTTTCTGATTTAGCACAGGCAGACAAGTAAATCACAAGCAGGCACAGTAATGTGTGTAAATGACAGGAAGCAGTTTGAGGTACAGACACACAGCTGAGTGGAGCACATACTTGTTGAAGAGGTGGTTGCTGACTTTTATTTTGGCGCTGGCCTTGAAGTTGTCAGGGAGCAGCATGACAGGCACAGGCACCTGACTCAGCTCGTTGATCTGGATGTGAGGAGCATCGGGGATGAAAAGCTGGTCAACATATTCACATCAATAATAATAATGAACACATGTTGGAGTCAGTGAGCAGCTCACCTACCTACCGAGTGATTGACTCCCCACATCAGGACGCTCAGCACAGTCTCACTGGCTCTGAACACCTCCACCTTCTGCTGCACAAAGTGCTTCTTCTTGGTCTTCCTCTTGGAGGCGCCGGGAGAAGACATGATGTCACAGGTATCCGTGTCTCAGTGGGTGAGTGAGAGAGGACAGGGTGTGTGTAGTCATCTGTGGAGCTCTGTGTGTATGTAAAGTAAGCTTAAGTCCGCCCTGTGGAGTCAGCGCTGCAGCAGCCTGGAGCAGAGTAGAGCTGTGAACTCAACACCTACTGGAAACAAACAGCATGATGGTGTTTGGTGGATTCAGTCTAACAACAGTGGAATCAGACAGAGCCATGTCGCTGTGATGAGACAACAGGCAGAAATAATATGTAGCCATTCATACTTTAGAACATTTTACAAGTATCTGTACTTTACTTAAAGGTACAGTGTGTAGAATTGTGTGAGATCTAGTGTTGAAATTGCATGTTGCAGCTGAATGCCCCCTCTCCTTCCAAACATGAAAAAGAAACTGTGGTAGCTTCAGTTGTCACAAAAACTCAAAGGTGTTTAGTTTGTCCAGTCTGGACTAGTGTAAAAAAATATGGCGGCCTCCGCAGAGAGGACCCCCTTGATGTAAATATATAGTATTTAAACATTATATAAATATAAAGGGTCTTTTCTGGGGTCAAGAAAACAAAGATTCATACGATTTAGATGAAACAATCTATTGAAAACATCATGAGGATTATTCTTCTACATTAAATTTCTGCCAATAGTTCCCTTTCACCTAAATCTTACACACTGGACCTTTAAGTACATTTATTTTCAGGTACTTTTCACTTTAACTCCACAAAACATATATAAGAAAATGTCAGTACTTTCAACTCTACTACATTTTTACAAAGCCTTGTGTCACATGTTCACATTGTTTACATATTTCTAAATGCAATCAATAATGAAAGGAAAGTAGTTAATTGATCCAATCAGAGTGGGCAGTTAACATTAGACCCCACCTCCTTCAATGTCAATAGGTGTCACCTGCAGCAGCAGCATCACTGGTGAACAAACACCTCACATGTATTTAGAAGAGGCTACACTGAGACTCAGCCTTAATGGTGCAGTGCACTGTTGAATCAGGGAATAGATTACACTCCACAAGTACTTTTGCTAATAATATTTAAGAAAGTACATACTTACTGTACTTATACCCAAAAGGTAAAGTTAATGTGGTACTTTTTGAATACTTCTTCCAGCACTAGCTACTTTAGCATGTTTGTGGCAATTCTATCACATTTGTAGCTATAATCATAAAATCATAATTTCACAGCTCTAAAGATATATGACAATATAGGAGTGCTCTAATAAATTGTACTTCTATAAAATTGTTGTTAGTGTTGGTTTTTGTGTGAAACTACATCACACTGAAGGCTTGTGGTTCTTTAAGATGACAGAGCAATAATCTATAGATCAATATATAGATCAGGTCTATACTGATATCAGTGTTGACTTGAGTTTTGAGTAGATGTCCATATCATGTTAGCTCATTTGAAGTACTTATGAGGAGGAGGAGGAGGAGGAGGAGGAGGAGGAGTTGAAGGATAAAAAATGCAAAGATTGCAGGTCAGTCAAGCTAAACAGTTTGGTATGTATAAATGTAAAATGTATATAAAGATGGAGGACATGCCTGCTACCCAAAAGTGAAGCCAAAGATTCTCGGCCAACACCTGGTGGTTGGCTGTTGTATAGGTCATAAATCCCTTCTCATAAATGTAAATGGATGGGTCATTTCTGTCATTTTATCTAGCTCTTATCACACTGATGTTTGTTAAAGTTGATGTTTCTGATACCTCTGGTTTTAATTAATTATTAATTTTTCTTCTGTTTTCTTCTTCTTCTTCTTCTTCTTCTTCTTCTTCTTCTCTTGTATTTGAATTGGAGGACTAGATACATTTACTTTGTGAGAAATCTTAATTTTATTTTTAATAAAATATCTATTCAGAAACTCAAAAAATTGAAAGGTTTTCTTAAAACTTCCTTGAAAATAATGCCAACATGTGCATTTGTCTTAAAAAACATTTCTTTTCTTTTTTCAAAAGAAATCTCTTGTGTCTGCTTTTATTAGCTGGTCAACGTATATGGTAGTAATATTAACATAAATAAAATATCATATACAAAGTAACATAAATATAATAATATCTATATATTATATACAGAAATACAATTACAGTGGTTTCAATGTAATATAAATATGATAAACTGGGTGCATACAAAATGCCAAATTACACCTTATGTATGGTTTATATATCTAGTTATATAAAAACAGGTTTCTAATTGTAGCTATAAAACTTGACATGAGATATTTATGGGGTTACAATCTTGAACTTAAAAAGTAAACTACTTGAAAATGTGCAAAAGTTTCTGCAGAGTTGTTGCAGAGTTAAATGATCAGGGAGAGAAAGATTGTCTCAGCAAAGTCTTTCTCCAAAGTAATAAATCAGATCAATAGAACCTCATTATTTTCAGCAGAGGGCGCAAAGAGACAAAGTTACTAAGATTTTGAAACAGTTCTTCTTCATCGTTGGAAAGCTGTTTCTGGCTGATGGAGTATGAACCAGTTCCTCTGTGTGATGTTCCTTCCTCTTTATCTTCCTCTGCTTCAGTCAGCTCAGCAGCTCAGGCTGCCTTTCTCTCTGGTGTTTGTAGAGACCGGCATGCCGCTCTCATCCACACACCAACACTTTCCACGCTGCTTCCCTCGAGATGACCAGCACTGTACAAACACACAGTGTAGCTAACAGTCAAGCTGCAAATACAACCACATCTCTGTTAATGGGATTTGTTGAAGATTGAACTCACCTGCTTCTTTCTGAAGAAACCACGCTTGTCACAGTTGGGCATGTAGATGTCATGGTTTGACTGAAATAAATGTGCATCAAGACCTTGGATGAGTGTTGTAAGCAGTTTTCGACATGGAGGCTGGAAGAAGAGTTAAACAGGAACATTTGAGTGTGTGACTGATTTCAGCTCAGTGATTTTACTGTTTCACTGATGAAGAGGATATTTACCTCATCTGGATCCACAGTGGGAGCTAGATCTAGGATCAGATAAGGACATAAATAATTGCACAGATCACTCATAAATACAACAACATGATGTTCATTTTACTGTGATGTCTGCCTTTTATTTTTTAAATATCTCCTTGTAGTTAGTAATTATTCAGATTTCTGGTCAACTATTCAACTTAGGTAGTTAATGGCAGAAATAATATTAACACAACTAATTTGTGCGTATAGAATTGTTATACTGCTTTCACTGAGCCACAAAGACATGTTTCATGTGACTTAATTTTACATTTCACTATGTCTGATGTTTTTATTTAACAGCTTGTGCAGGATTGAGCAGCAGAAGAAACCCAGTGTGTAAAAATTGGTGTTCAAATTAGTTTTCTTGACCTTTTCAAACTCATTATACTGTCACAGAAAGTTTAGCTCTATATCTATTTGTTGATTAAATGTGAAATGGGATGAGATGTTAGAAATCCACAGCTGTTTCTCAGCTAAACTGTTACTGTGCTTCATACCTTCCCTCCCATCCCCTTCCAGACATGAGGTGCAGTCTGAAACTTACCTGCAGTGTGGATCTTCTCCGTCTGGCTCACGCCGCTGGCATTGCTGCAGACCCCTCTGCCCTCCAGCAGAGCTCGGAGAGGCCTCGGCTCATCCTGTGGCGGTGCACAGCGCAGCCCATGGGCACAGCTCTGAGTGTAGACTCCACACAGGGCTCCAACAGCCAGAGAGGTGGTGTTTAAATCCACCAATGGCTGACTCTGTGAGGGCTTTCCTTTGCAGCCAGGACATCCTCTGGAGCGTGTGGTCAGCGGCACTGGGTCTGACAGAGCCAGCTGCAGGAGGAGCAGCATCAGGATGTTGAAAGAAAGAAGCATCTTACTCTGAAGGTTGTCCATTAATGGATAATAACAGTCCAGTCTCTCCGGTTTCCTATCCTACTCTGTTCCCTATTTTGCACTACCTTAGTGAAGTTCCACTGACTGAAGTTTGCCTGTGTCTGAAGGGTTATATAATTCCCTCGAGCAAAGACAAAATGATAATGAGGCTGACAGACAACACTGGCGGCAGCTTTTAAAGAGCCTTGAGCAGAGGGGGAAAGGTAAGGGAGGGTACGTGATGGAGAATGTTAGCTTTCTCTCTCTCATTTCCACAGAGCCGAGCACACCCAGTTTCCCTATCTGACACACACACACACACACAGTCTCACTCACGTGTGCTCATACCATTTGTTGTCTGTCATCCCACAGGATAGTAATGTTTTCTGTGTTGACATAAATCACATGTGATCGCTGTGTTCACTGCTCCATTGCTCTCTCTCTCTCTCTTTTCCTCACTGTGAAAGACATTTATATCCAGAGGTGACGCTTTAATGGGACAAACTGATTTCTCTGCTCGTGTTTTTCAAAATTGTTCCTGGTCATCAAAAATTAAATTTATTATTTTCATCAGAATGTAGTAGAATTTGTCTTATAATCAGTCATTAGTGTTTTAGGTTCAGAACTTAAAGGTCCAGTGTGTAAGATTTAGTTGAAAGGGAACTATTGGCAGAAATTTAATGTAGAATAATCCTCATGATGTTTTCACTAGTTCTTTTCATATAAATTGTATGAATTGTAGTTTTCTTTACCCCAGAAAAGCCCTTTATATTTAAATACTTCATATTAACATCGAGGGGACCCTCTCTATGGAGGCGGCCATGTTTTTTACATTAGTCCAGACTGGACAAACTAAACACCTTTTGAGTTTTTATGACAACTGAAGCTACCACAGGTTCTTTTTCATGTTTGGAAGTGGGGGGTGAGGTGAGGGGTGTTCAGCTGCAACATGCAACTTCAACACTAGATATCACAGAATTCTACACACTGTACCTTTAAATCACTAACACAAATTGAATACAAAAGTAAAACAATCAGCATTGGTGGAAGAAGATTTATTCGTTATTTGAAGTAAGCTACTATATGCAGCCTAATGTTTGTTTTTTAGAATATAGGACAAGATGGTGAATTACCCAAGATTTGAAGGTCTTTTGCACAATTTAAGTTACCAACTACCACCAGATGTTGGCAGGTGTTAGCGGCCACCAGCAGATGTTAGGGACATAACCTCATTTGTCATCAAATGTTTTGGCCTTTGGATATAATATTTATCAATTGAAATCTACACAGAATGTTGGACAAGAGTATCAGGTCTGATTTCAGGGTGGTAGTGGCAATATGTAATGGGACTGTAAGCTGTTGGCCCATGTCCACCAACATTTCCCAGTCTCTGGCTTGCTCCTCTACTGACCACTCCTGGTCAGTAGAGGAGGCCTTCTCTGTCCTTGTTCCCCCTTGTTGACAAATGTTGTCTATTGAACTACGCTCAATGTTTTGGATGGAAAGGCATTGGCAGCAGTTCTCTTTGTTTCAATGGCTGCTTCAAGGCATATGAGTACCTGGTTGTGTCTCCACATGTACCTACCTTGGGAGAGAATTATTTTATAACCGGTGAGGATGTGCCTGAGGGTAACTGGAGTTGAGCATAGTGGGCAGGATGGGTCTCCAATCAGCCACTGCTGTAGGTTTAAAGGTGAGGGAAGGCATCATAGATTGCTCTCAGCAGGAAGCTAATCCTGCTTATAGTAATAGTGTCCAAAAAACTAATAATAATAATGAGGATAATGATGATGATGATTGTCCATAATAAAATAATAATTACTTATTTATATCGCACTTACCAGAGCATCAAAGTGCTTACATGAAACAGAACAACAGAGCTTAAAAACAGAACACATTAAGACAATAAAAAGATGTTAAAACAATAAAATGTATGACAAAAACTACTGTAATTTTACAATAGAGGTAATTCTACTTAGAAAACCGAATTCCATGAAATTTTTAAAGCAAATATTTTACTTTTTAGTGGACTTAAGTTATCTAACAGCTGTCATTACTAGTTACTCAGGAGATTGTACATACAAAATCTATAATAGGTCTGTTGAATATGATTACACTAATCATACACTACATAACAGTTTTTATCAAGCAAATGGCTCAACAGCAAATCATTTTGCTGCAGCACTTTGCAGTTTATAATGAGCTGACAACATAGTAGTTCTATGAGATTGATTTGATATGTAGTTTAGAACATAAGGTCAGTTACAATCATATATTAAAAATGTATAAATGAATGTGTTGCCTCATAAAGTACTCAAAACAATACAAGAAACCTAGTTACAGTAACAGGAGTAAACATTAAGTTTCATCCACCATTTTTGTTCTTGTTTATGATACTAACACTAACCCTTTAAATAGCTACCACTACACGAACTTTGTTGACGGGGTGTTTTTACAAAAGTCTGTAACTGCGGGGCTGGAGATTCAGAGGAACTGGCCGACAACGCCAGGCTGAAGGTGTGCCACTCAAGGCTGGATGACTAAGACATTAATAGCCACAGGCAGAAAGGCCCACCCTGTAAATTCCACTGGGTGTGAGCCACAAACACTTTAAAGTAGGAGACAGGATGAAAGAATCTGGCAGCTTGTCTTCTACAGTCATTAATTACTAGCCTGCCAGTTCATCTAACATGATGACTATGAGAAAAAAAAGAACATGAAAACAGCCTGATCACTCAGGTTAGACTGGGTATGTGAACATAAGTGCAAGAAGGATTACATTAAATTGTGGTTATAGTTTGTGACTTCAATAATTATTCCACCTGTCCGGTTCACCCCATGTTTGTTCCTAAGGTCTTAGGATATTTTGCCCCAGTCTGATGAGGTACTTGGATTTATCATCAAAGGCAAACATTCCCACTCCTTAATTCAATCAATAAATATTTTCTTATTTACATTTCTACATTTCAAATTATACCATATATTATGTATGTCAAAGCTGAAATAGAAAGTCTGTTCATAAACTAGATGGGCAGAACATAAATATTAGGTTGCTATTTTGTTGTTTGGGCCTTAGGGAATGGGGATAGACATGTTTTTTCACATTTCTGAACTTTAAAAGACAAGAATAATCAAGAAAATAATTGGTAGATTAATCAATAATGATAATAACTTAGTTTCCACTCTGAAAATGATTCAGGCTTTTCAGATGTTTAGATTCTTATCATCAGTACCATCAGGGAGGCGTCTGATCTGTGTCTTTGATCAGCTTAATTCTGCAGCTTGACAACGAGCTCAGACATACAACCAGAGTCACGAAGAAACGTTCCCTAAAAACAAGGAGTCCTGCAGCAGATGATATGAACCCTGACAGAGTCCAGATCTCAACGTCACACAATCCACAGATTCTATTTAATTCAGGTTTTCTTTATTTCTTTTTCATTGCACTTTCTGGACAGTGCATTCAATTCCGTTTATTGTGGGCAGCCAAACCAAAACTGCATCCTAAACCCCAACCATGACCAATTTACACCTTAGCACTAACCTTAACCAAATGAAGTTTTACCTCATTAAAACCAGTCTTTGTTTTGATTCTTCAGATTCAGATTCAGATCTATTTGTAACTTCCCCAATACTCATTGCAGCATAGCCTACATATGAGCGAAATGCCATTCTCTACAGATCAGGATGTGATATAAAAAAACAAAGTGTGCAGCATTAAAAACTTAGCTCGTTGTCAACTAAATGTCTGGACATTTAAAGTGCTGGACCAAACATGATTTGCTGTAACTCTAACAATAGCTCTAACCCCTAACCTACACACACACACACACACACACACACACACACACACACACACACACACACACACACACACACACACACACACACACACACACACACACACACACACACAGCACTGCACAGGTTAAGGACTTCAATATGTACTCATCCTGTGACGTGATTGAATGAGGGATCCGTAGGCGGGACTTCCGGCGGCGCAGGTTGGAGTAGAGTGACAGACTTCACGTCCTTAAAAGTGGAAGATAAAGCGAAGGACGACGCGCCGGAGATTTTAACACAGTAAGGACTCAGTGTAAGAGAGAGGGGCTTTAATGGCGAGGCTCTGACCTCAGGTATATTCATGTTTACGTCATGTTCTTGGCCACAAAGCGCGACAACGTAAAGACGCTGAAAGCAGCAAACCGGCCATGTAGTTCGGCTAATGTGCTGCTGCCTTCAAGGTAGGCTCGTAAAATGGTACACTGTAGAAGTGAACACGGAACAACAACACTACGAGGCATCAGCTCCATTGTTTGTTTACTGTGTAAAAACTGCTCACCAGCTAGATATATGTTAATTCAGTTTAAATCACTGATATCTTACAAGAACGAGTCAATGCTTTCCCTTTACTCCTCGTGGTTTAGAAGGAACAGACATTTTCAGGCTCTTTAAAACGAAACGTCGATATCCTCCCGCTACAGAGACTGTGTCCTGTAAAGTATTGATCCAGTGTAAACACCCAGTAAAGATGTATTTGTACTTATTACCCAACAGCTGGTTAAGTACGTTCACTTGAGTACTACAACCGGACAGAGGAAAAAGGAAGTAGATCACATCGGTGGAAGAAGTGCTCAGACACATTACTTTAGTAACAAACATGCTGTTGTGTGTTAGCGTCATGTAGTTTAAATTTCAATCTTGTGTTTGTATGAAAATATACTTTTCTATACTCTAAGTACCTCAAATAAAGTACTTATTATGTACATATGTGCCTATTATGTAGAATTGCTTATTTGTAAATAACATACTGTATGTCATTATATATATAAAGTTATTAAATTCATGTAGTGGAGTTAAAAGTACAATATTTGCCTGCTGAAAGTTAAAGCAGCAGTAATGAGGCAGGAAATGATTCAGACTCAAGAAAAACAAAATGTCCTCATAACAAGCAAACTGATCTTCAATCAAACAACCACGATTGACAGAAAATGATCATTACCTCTTCTGATAATTCACAAATGATTCAGTCAAGTAATTCATTAAAAAGTTGTTCCAATTACTTTTTTTGGGGTGAATTTTATTATTGTACTCTAAATACAGAAAATGTAAAGGTAAACAAGTGCTTTTAATTCAGCCTCTTGGTGTAAGAAACTTGAGACTGATGTTCACAATTTCCTGACATGTCATGAAGTCATTTATCATTTGGTTAATTGAGAGATTAATAACACTGCTAAAGTAATCAGTCCGTGGCTGACCCCGGCTGGTAACCAGCAGTGTCGGCTGATGGTCATGTTACATGTAGGCCAGACTCAGGGCAAGGACTCAGGTGTGTTTGGCTGAAAAAGTACAAATATGTGACCATATTCTGGGTAACCTCTGATTCTGCAGTTATAAGACAGTAGAGTTTTCCAAACTAGACAACATCAGACCAGTTCTAAGACACCTTAACCAACCTGTTCATTCTGAACTTGAGGAAGCTAAAGAATGTTTTAAAGAATGTTTCTGATGTAAAACCTGTAGTTCATTTGAAAAAACATAAAATTGTCTATTTCACAGTTTTCCCCCATCCAGACCACATTAAAAAACACTCTTTGGATAGTCCAAGTATAGTGGGTTCAGCTAGACCTGGTCTGATGTGGTCTGGATTGAGAAAAATATTACTTTGACATTGTGTTGCTGTCACAAATAAGAAAGCGGTTTCACAAACCTGAAGACTGGTTTTAAGTTTGCTAGCTGCTAATTGGAAGCCAACTTCATATAATCAACACTAAATGTATAATATCAGTGAAATGTTGTAGGTTTAGACTATTTCAGGTAGACAAAGTCTAAATGCACCACACAGTCTGAGTGTGTTTCCCACACACTGACATCAACATAAGATCCAGTCTGAAGCCAGTTTACATTGTGTGGAAAACAACCAAGGGAGGCACCTGACCATCACAGGGCGAACTACAAACAGGGGACTCACATTCATGCCTCAAGGAGGTGTACAGTCACTGTCCAGGCCTTTGCTTGTCTGTGGAATGTGGGATTAAACGTAAGTGGAAAAACACAAACGTACAAAGGAGAAGTGTTTGGCCTGAGGATCAAATCTACGGCCTTCTTGTTGTCACAGGCAACAGTGGTGATGTTGTGGTCAAAGGTGTTTGCCCTCCCTCTGCTCACAGCTTTAATGACTGCACCAACATTTAATTGTCCTTGAGCTGTTTGTCATGATCTCTGTGCTTGTTGTATGTTTCATCATTGGAAGCATTTCTGAAGATTAGAAACTGTTTTATTAGACTGCATATTATTGTGCAATGTAACTTAACTGCTGCTTTGGCCTTAAAGTTCAATTATGGTGACTGAACAACCACAAAAAACCTTTGTTTGAATATTTTAATCAAAGAAATCATCAGGCATGGGGTATCTGCTGGTGCTCGACACGCAGAGGCTGTGGTCCTCCTGCAGCGGACGAGGGTTTGGTTCTGACCCGGGCCTTTGCTGCTTGTCTTTCCCTCATCCCCTGTTTCATGTCTCCTGTTTTGTTAATGGAGGCAAAATGCCTAGAAAATATCTTTAAATAATCCTCAAAAAATATATAAATATAATTTAAAGACCAGCCTTCTGTCTCTGGAATAATATTTAATATTATTTTTTTTAATAAGATTATCTTAAGCAGTAATGCAGCTTGTCTATTTGTTTCCCTGTGTCCTAGATTGTAATGATTTTCAGACATGGACGACATAAACCTTCACTATCGCTTTCTGAACTGGAGGAGGCGAATCAGAGAAATCCGTGAGGTGCGAGCAGTGCGATATCGGGAGCGGCTCAAACGGATGCTGAGAGACGGAGACGTACTCAGGTATCAGTGATAAGCAATGCTAACGTGAGAGTTCAAACTGGATCTAGTCACGTGGTTCATTTCCTGGTTTTATGCTCGATGCCTGCTGAATCGGCATCGCACTTGTATTTGGCAGAAGTGATTATCATCGTAATATTTTTTTCTGTTGGGATCTAGGTATCATGGGAATTCAGATGAAGTTGGCTGTTTTGTGGCTGCCCGTCCGTTGTCAAGAAGAAATCGCTATTTTGAAGTAAGTCTTGATACCCTTACTCTGAGCACATGACTGTTAATTTGACACAGAAGTGACAATAAAAAAGAGTCAAGGAGAGGTTACAGCTACACAAGTTATTTCCTGATTTGATTTCACATGAAAGTTTCCTGGCGTAGCTGCTAGAGGCTGCATCATGTATTTGGCCCACATGCTGTATCTCAGATTGATTCCCTCATCAAACTGTAACTCAAGCCTGTTGTAATCAGCTGGATTTTCCTTTATGTAACGGAGTGAACATGAAATGTTTTTTAGCCATGCCAAATGTAAATATGTACGTATATATACATACATACATACACACATACACATATATATATATATATAGTATATATACACACACACACACATGTGGTGTGGTGCATTAAAGAAGTAGGATGCCGTCTGTAAGAACAAAAAGGGGTTTCCATACTACTTAACAACTTCATTAGTGCCCTTTCCACACTTTTGTGGATATTTTGCAAAATAATCTTTTTACTCTACGTTTGCGTCTCTTTTAAACGCAAAAAGGGTTTTAAATAATTAAAACTGAGATTTTTTTTTGAGCCATTCTAAAATTCCAGTTTCTGTGTATCACAGTGTACATTTAAAAGGAGCAATGTCCCAGCATACTTAGGACATGCTAACGTTTGCTTTGTGTAATGAGCATACGCTGCTAGGTCTAATTACAAGTTTGCAGCTAAATGTTGTATAACTATGCCACATTACCACAGTGACAGGCATCTGTCTGCCCCAATATTAGAGTCACACATGAAATGCAAAGCAAATATATTATCAAAGTTCACTCCAAGCAAAGCCACACTTTGTGAATGTAATATTCAGCCCCTCGCTTGTGTGATCGAAGGTTATCCGCTCACACATTAGCATAAGGGTGACTGTGCCCTTACTCGGGCTTACTTGAGCATTTGTTGATGCATGATAACAGTGGTGCAGGCCAGCTCAGGTTGGCTTGGAAAGGTCATGAAGTGAAAAGATAAGGCCAAAGGGTTTTGACTTGTGATGTTGTGAACTTGACAAAGTTAAATATGCGAACAAGTAGCTTTTGTTGTGTGATGTTGATGGACACCCACTGTCCCACAATTTAATTAATTTTATTTTTTATAAAATGCCAAATCACAACATACGTTATCTCAAGTCACTGTACATCGTAATGTCGAGACCTCTCAAAATTATAGAGAAAATCAAAGTTTGGACTTTTCATCACTGGTTTTCAAGTAACAGTTTAGAAACCTACCAAAGAATAAACATGTAGTCAAAACAGTCTGTTGTATGTTTGATACTATTGGCTTTGCTTCAAAGTCATGGTGTGATTGGTCCTTTGAGAGCACATCTCCTCTGTAGAAAGTGATGATACACATTCATTTCTTGTTCCAAAGATTATTATTTAGTGTTCATTTTATTTCATTACTATACATTATGTAGGACACTTCCTTCATTCAGAGTGAGGTGAAGAGTCTTGGCAGGCTCTCGCATCTGACCGCTCGCTTTCATCTTCTTACACTGTAATGGAAAAATAAATCATGACACCTCCTGAGAATAGCACACATCAGAGGAACACAGATCTCTCACTTTGGAAATAGATTTAAGAAATTACTTGGCAGCTCTTTTTACAATGTGTGGTTAGCCTGGGCGTTCAGTAATTACTGATTGTTCAAATCATATATGGCTAAAATTATGGAATTAATTGTCTCAGTGCCAACATAAAAATGAGCAAATATCTATCTTTAAGATTCAAATAGCCGATTTTTCAGACAATAAGTTTGTTCTTACAAAAATGAAACGAGGTTAGTTAAAAATCTTGGTAATATTTAAAGCATTGAGAAAGAGAGAGAGAGACTCCAGAGGTGTGTCTCAACTGGACACGATTTGATTCTCATCCTCCCCCTGATACCCAAGAACTAAATAAATCTCAGCTTATTACACATCATGTACTGGTTTGTTTATTCCCCTATTCTTGCTAATCCAGACACTAAAGTGAACAAACGCCTCAGGACAGTGACTGTTCCTCGGATCAGTCATGTTCAAACTTGCCAAACACGCACATCCTATCCCGGTCTGACATGTAGTGAAACTGCAACCAACACTCTCAACCTTAGTACTGCGTGTGACTCATTTTTTTTGTGGCAGTCGTGTAGGAGTAGGGAGGAAGCGAATTTCGTAAAATGAGCTTATGAGCTAATACATGATATAAGTGGATACTGATTGTAGATCCGACGGGAGATATTATTGGTCATCTGCATGTTCAACACTGATACAGACAAACAGGGTCGTCTTCTTCTCACTCCCATGACACCAGTGTTGAGGTCATGGGAAAGATCTTAAAAATTTCCTCTTCTCTGTGCCCTGGATTTGCCAGCAGTGCTCCGATTGCACTGCGTCCATCTAGGGCTCCCTGGGGATGATGTCATATGTTCAGTATTCAGTTATGATAACAGTGGTGCAGGCCAGCTCAGGTTGGCTTGGAAAGGCCATGAAGTGAAAAGAGAAGCAGCGCCAACACAAAAGCAAAATACAATTTAATGGCATATAAAAATTTTGGGGTGGAGTCTGATTTTCCCTCCATCAAATCTCAGCTCCCCAGAAGTAAAGCCAAAATGTCTTGATCGTCACCTGGTGGCTGTCTGTAGTATAGGCCATAAATCCCACCTCCTCCGTGTTAGTGTATGGACCAAACTAAAATGTAAAAATACACGTTAAATAAATCTTTTTCAAAGGTGGTTTCAGCCATTTTAGGTAGTTGTTATCACACTGATGTTTGTCCAAGTGTTCATTTTTCCAGTTAGTTTGGTTTTAATTAGTAATTATGTGCTATAAAAATGCAATGAAACATCATGATTGACAGCTGACACCGACTCGTGATTGGTTGAACGGGTGTGAGGATGGGGCCTCAATACTGGCTTCATCTTCTGATTGCTACAGCACAGACTCTGTCTCCAAATGTGCAAGATGGCAGCTTTTGTATTCAGGATACTTTGGCTTCATTTCTGCATCGTGGGAGGAAGTGGAGACGGGTCATCCATCTTTATATCCAGTCTGTCCAAACAGAAGTTTTGTCATGGGCTGCTAAAATGAATCCTCCTGACTAAAGTGATCTGACACCACATGTAGTGCACCTGGCATTAAAACAGAATTTGTCCATTACCCACGTTCATGTCTAAATAAATACCTAAAAACTATTGACTTTCTCATGATCCTCATGTTTACTTATTGATAATAAGCAAATGTTAGCATGCAACATATAAAAGCCTTAAAAACAATTTTACTTTGCTTGCTCAAAACCTATTTATAACCTCCACCAAGGGGGGTTATGGTTTTAGCCCCTGTCCATTTGTTTGGCTTGATCTGGACCAAGCTGCAGACTTTGTGAGAGAGGGCTTTTTTGTTTAGTTTTTTAAACATTTTCACCAATGTCCCAGGGGGTAATTCATGGATCTTAATGATAAAAGGTATATTAAAGGCACTGATATCTAGGAGTGTGTGAAATCTGTTTTGGGTTTGATTCAATGTAAGGGGCTGTTGGGCCTTGGCAGAGCTCTATTGAGTGTCATTTTCTTCAGCAAATGTTCTGTGTGTGCTCTCACATTGTAACAGCCTCCTACACTAAATAAGTACATAAAACATCATCCTTTAAATCCTCTCGCTAAAAAAAGAATGGTAGAATGACTCCTCACATTTAATTCAGAAGAAATATTTATATCTATAGCTTCTGGCTATGCTCATGCTCAAGTCTGCTAATAACCCAATTTTAAAGGGCACGCTAATAAAATTGGCCACATTACTGTTTTAAATTTAAGGAAAATCATTTTTTGTCTTTAGAGTCCATTTAAAACGAAACGTTAATTCAAAATGAAGAAGATTTAAATCTGCTCTCGTGTCCTGGTGATAAATCCACCTGTGGTCTTTGCAGGTGACAATCATCGATACAGGAGTAAGGGGGATGATCGCTGTGGGTTTGGTCCCTCAGCTCTACAAGCTGGACCATCAGCCGGGCTGGCTCCCACATTCTGTGGCTTTTCATGCTGATGATGGCAAGTATGTGTCACTGATAAATGTATTTATACCCACACTGTACTTACACACGTTCTTAAGGATACAATACATGGCCATGCAGCAGAAAACTCTAAATCTGTCTCAATATGTTTTACATTTTGTGAATGTTTCACACATCCCCTATAGAAAAGCTACTGTGTACAGTGTAGTAGTGGCACAGACTGAGGAACTGCGAGCAGAGCACTTTTGTGTTTTCATGAAGAGCTCAGTCAAACAAACTAGGGAACGTCATGACAGGACACACTTTTATGTTTTATGCTCAGTTCTCGGAAACCATTTACTACTTCTAGAAAAAGAATTTTCAGTCACTGTGATAGAATAAAACTTGATCTGATGTTTTAGGAACTTGCTCATACACTCTTAACACTTCCCATAAAAAGTCTCACACTGCTGGGAACTCAAAGAAACCAACATCGCACAAGCACTGTGGTGTCTAACATAAAGTTTGGACTCATTATTTTTTATGCCTTCATTAGAGACAGTTAAGAGACGACAGGAAATGAATGACATGTAGCATTTGGCGTGATTCGAACTGTGGATGTTTCGGTTAATGGTGCAGCACCTTTAACGCCCAGGTCACCCCTGTAATTTAGATTTTTATTTAAACATCTGGGATTTATCAGTGTGATAAATGTGACTCAGAGTTCAACTAAAGAATGATGCAATCAGTACAAGCGCCAGGTAGTGCAAACATGCAGGAACGCTTCAAAGGCACTTTGGGGACCCCAGGCAAAAGGGAACTAGGGGGCACTATGCTGAACCCCCCCATTCTCCTCAACCAAACCTCTAAATAAACAAAGCTTTTGGCAGAAAGTTAGTGGCACTGGGCATCATTAAGGGGTTTCCGACCATGGTGTCAGCCAATCATAGAATCTAAGGGGCTTCTCACAAATTTGTGGTTGCTGTGGATTAACGTAATCAATTGTTCATAGGGGCCCCCCTTTCAGCTTAGGGCCGTGGGCAATTGTCTGCTTTTCCTCTTTTACCTCTGTTCCAACACATTACATTACATTTAGCTGACACTTATCCAAAGCGACTTACGATAAGTGCATCAGTCATGAGTAAGTACAATTTGCTTCAAAAAAGCCAAACTACAAAGTGCTACAAAATGGTGGGGGCTACCACAGAGCTGTCAATATTAATAGTCAGGTCATGGGTGGGAGCGACTTGCCCTGGAAGGAAAAGTAGTTCGGTCTTGTCAAGGTGGTGTGTAGACATGAGAGATGTCAGTCATACAGGCAGAGATTTGTGCTGCTATCTGTGTTTCAGATTGAGGAAAAGAGAGGATTAGTTTGGTATCATCTGCGTAGCTGTGGTACCCAACTAGCTACCCACCTAACACCACTTCAGACATTAAAAGCATAATTTCTTTGTTTTGTAACATTTACTGGGAGAAAGATGACACAAGTGAGCTGACGATTATTTAGTATTTTTGCTGAATGGTCATCGTCTGAAGTTTTCTTGTAAACATCTGCAATATCTGAAAACGATGAGCCACGTTAAGCAGCAGTTCATCCTCTTCATCATGTCTCTCCACAGGCTGTATAATGGCAACACTGTGGGGCAGCAGTTTGGTCCAAAGGGCTGCAGAGGTGACAGAATCGGCTGTGGAATATCCCTGGAATCAGATGATGGACAACTGACTGTGTTTTTTACCAAGAATGGTAAAGAAGTATGTACTCCATTATTCTTGCATTACTTTACTTTTCACTGAATGTCTTCAATGAGTACAAGTTTAAAAGTGAATGCCTTTTTTTCCCATTTTTCAATGTGTGCTCATGCAGGTCGGCAGTGTCGAAATCCCAGCATCGCCTGAAGCTCTTTACCCCGCTGTAGGAATGCACTCTTTGGGGGAGGAGGTGCTGCTGGACCTGAATGCTGAGTGGGGGATGGAGGAGGATGATGGACAGATGATTGTGGACAGTCATGAAGAGGACTGGGGCCGTCTCCATGATGTCAAGGTGACCGGCACGGTAAGTCCTATCAATTTTACAGCGAATAAAGATAATATAAAATCTGAAAGGTCATCTCCCACATAAAGCCTCATGCTGTGTAATGGTGTCAGCGGGAGGATGAACTAGAGAAAAACTGTGCACAAAAGTTTAATTAAGGTCAGCGGCTCACTGATTGGTTTGGCTCCTTTTGTCCTGCCCAGTGGTGGGTTGAGTAAACAGAAACAGCACTCAAGTAAAAGTGTTGTTACTTCATAATTATTATACTTGAGGGAGAGTAAAAAGAATCTCATTAAAAACACTCAAGTAGAGAGTAACTTCATCAGAATGTATTGCGTTTAAACAGGTTATTGGGCGGTAAGAACATTGTAAACAACACATTCATTTTCATTAATAAAGACATTCAATACCAGGTAAATGCTAAAATACATATGGTTAAGTACTGTTTGCTTTCAGACATCAAGAAAAGAAAACAAGCAACACTCTTATTATGATTTTCAACTAAGTCTTGAAACAGCAACTCAGATATACTGTAAGTATTAGCTGCTGAGATAGAAAGACATATATAGAGGTGTTTACTCCTCCCTGAGACAGCAGGACTGCAGTGTTTGTGTGTGACTCAGACACCGATACGCACAAAACCTGAACTGAAAGACGATGGGAGGAGAACGCAGCTGAATCGCCTTCAGGCAGGAGCAAATTACCTGCCACCCTCACATTTATTTATCCTTTATTTTTACAAATCTGGACCAGTTTTCACCACAAACCACAGTCTGAACTCCCTGTAAGTCATCACTTAACACATGTGCGTGTCCTAATATGACATAAAAGCTGACACTTTTGTTATTGTACATCTTGGTCTCACGGTTTCTTTTTCTACTTGAGAGCAGGCCCAGATCTAGAATGCTCAGATTAGTGGGGCAATTAGAAAACAGTGGACTTAGTGTTGAGTGTTTTTTTCTAGATTTAAAGAACACATCACAATAGGAAATTCAACCAAGCTGTGGTATGATAATGATAATTATTATTTAAATTAGAGAGATGACTATGGCTATAAGAACAGATCCTAATGTAGAGTTCCCAAAGAGTTCAAACATGAAATATGAAAATGCCCATGTGTGAAATTGTTCAGTCAGAATTTTGACTAGTGTGGCCCTGTTGCTGCTCAAACTTCTGATCGACTTGCTTCTCTTTTCAAATCTTAACCTACTTCTACAAATTATTTTGAATAATTTTGAGTACACTTCTATTTACAGTAATGTAATGTTCAAGAATTGACATAGTAGTACATTAAACATCAATTAGCTGCGTATGACAACTTTAAGTGAAGCACTATCCAACCAGGTACGTTAAGAATTAGATGCTGGACAGAACAGCTTCGTCCCCTAAAGAAAAATAAATCTTTTTTCCCATTAATGTATTTATTTTGAGATGGTCATGTTCATCTTCTGGGGAAGTTTTGGAAAGGATTAATATTTGTTGGTGTTATTTCCAGTGCTGGAGGTCATAAACAGTTATGTTGCTGCTGTTGTCGTAGCTTTGGTTGTAGAAGCCAAACAGTATGATCTAGAAAGCACGAGTCCCAGTCTCTGACCTCTTTTTCCAACTGATCATCTCACATCCCTTTTAGGGTTAGGTCTGAATAAAATACGCGTCTCATCTTGTTGAATTCTTGTTTGTCCCAACCTGAGAAGGAGGCAGCAGCAGCCATGTCAGTGCAGGAACTGAGCGGATTTTGAGTCATAATGAGAATTTGAACACACTCCACTTGTGGTTTTACACAGCCCAGCTGACACACAGAAACAAACAGTTGTGGTAGTGCTTCATTTAGCCTGTACAAGTTAATAAAGACAAGATTTATTAGGGTTATTTAAAATAGCACAGATTTGAATGAATATCGATTCAATAAAGCAAAATTAATGACTCAGTAACCACAGTACACTTTTAAAGCTTCAAAGAAAGTAGTGCATTATGCATTATGGAGGTTAGTGGAACAGAAGCTACTTTGGAAATGGGGCAGGACCTCAGGTTTCTATATGGGACAGGAAAGCTGCTTTAAGCCAGGCTGTGTAACTTTTCTGAACATCAGCCACGGTTGCCACAGTGACAGTTAAAGGGTTTCTGTTAAACACTAAAACAGTCACACCAGTAGAGAAGACTCACAAAGTCAACTAACAGACTCAGTAATGTTAGTCACATAGCAATATTTTCCTAAAGTTGCCTAACATATTCTAACATTAGCAACCAAAACTATTGATCATATCAGACTATTTGTTGTCAAACTTATTAAATAGTGCAGCTTAATTACAAAAAATGACCATTTAAGTCAGTGCACACCAAAGACTATATATAAAGATGGACGACATAAAAATTAAAACTTGGACAAACATCAGTGTGAAAAAACTACCCCGAACTACAGAAACCATCATGGAGGGGGCGGGTTTATGACCTACACTGCGACCAGCCACCAGGGGGTGATCCAGATGATTTGACATCCCTTTTGGGGACTTTTCATATTATCCATATTTATATACAGTCTGGTGCAAAAACCTACTCAACTTAAACAAAAAATTGCTTTGACTTAACAATTTACAGCTGAACACTGTTTTTAAATTATGTCCTCCTCATATAAATCCTATAAACTGTGTGTGTGTGTGCGTGTGCGTGTGCGTGTGTGTGTGTGTGTGTGTGTTTCTCAGCTGCTGGAGTACGTTGGGAAGGGGAAGAGCATTGTGGACGTGGGGTTGGCTCAGGCTCATCGGCCTCTAAACACACGCTTCCACTACTATGAACTGGAGATCACGGATGCTGGAGAGAAGTGTTACATCGCCCTGGGTCTGGCACGCAGGGTAAGAGTCTCCTTGTTTTATACATCACCGTAATGATCCCATCGCCATCGACAGACCTTGGGTTACTCGCAGTGTGAACTCTATGTTTATCTGCCAGCAAAGAAAACTGTGTTTCCCTGCTGTCGCACCTCGTCATCCCACGTTCTCATACGCACTGCTGCGCTCACTGTTTCCAGTCTGAGTGATGGATGACTGAAAGAGGAAAAGCTATCAACAGAATAAATATTGTCTCATTTTACCCCCACATCTGGGTTTCCATAGAGAGCAGGTTTCAATTGCATACTAACCTACCATGTTAACTACGATACTGTGAACCTTTTTCTGTTTGTCTCCATTGTTTGCTATCAAAGCTTTATTTTGCTCCATGTGTCCACACAAGAAGGAGGAAACAGAAAAGATTTAAAGTTTGCAGCGTTTCCTCAGGCTAAGCAATTAATGGTTGATAACCCGATTCATTTGGCTCCGTTACGTTGTATTTAATCAGAAATGATGACAGCTAGTGATGATCCATATTTTGGAAATAAGGTGGGTCTGAAAGACAACTTGTTGAATGTTTATACATCAGAGATACCTCTGGCCTCGAATGAAATCATCATGAACTCATGCACATCCTGTTTAATATAAATAAAGCAGCTTAATAATTGCTGCAGACACAGTCATCATGTCATTTAAATGACAGATATGAAAGGACGTTTGGTTCAGCGTGTTGTTTTTTGCTGTGATGTTCAGCGCTCGCTCTGTTCTGTTATTGGAAGCTAATTGATCAAGCGTCACTCTAATCACACTGCTGTTTTGCCAGCTGTGATGGTCCCTCTCTGATTGGGGGAGGCGGTGGAGCTCTCACCATCAACGTCGAGCTCAGCCATCAGTTACTGTGCGTTGCACCCCCAGCTCAGACCTGCGTGAAGAATAGACCTCTTTTCATTTCACTGTTGTTTTCCCAGAATTGTTTTCTCAACTTGTCTGAGGTTTTGTTCCACCTCCCATCATTTCCCGCAAGAGACATCAGTAGTGTTTCAAATCAATCTCGCTCTCTTTCTCTCAGGGTAACACATTCCTTATAGTTATTCTTTAGTTGCTTAAATTGAATAAAGGAGTAATTGTTTATGGTGAATTCCTTTGGTCACTTCTGATTCTCCCTGTTTTTCACGCCCCAGTCATTACAAACACCTTATTGCTTTAATTCTGTGTTGTTCCTCCAGTCAAACCTTGTCATCCTTTCCCTTACAAAACCTCATTTTTTGGGGCCATCTTCACTTTAGACCTCTGGGAATCAGATCTGTGTTCTTGTGTGAAATCCAGACGGTAGCTGTTGTTCAGAGGGGATTGAGCTGATCGTTATCACACTGAAAGTGGAAGATGTTGGTTTGCTTTTAGTCTGACAAACTCAAATCCATGTACAAATCTTAATATATAATGTTCTACAGGAAAAAGGAAATACTAATAAATCAGAAGAAAATCAGGATGTGTTTTTTATATTTGAATCATTGTCTTTGCTAACAGCCCTCACCATAGTACGTACCCTATTAACTACAATGATGCATAGTTTTCTTTTACCGACGCCAGACCTCGTGGAATCTAGGCCATTAGCAGGCGGCACACAGGCAACAGGCAACAGTGCACTGTGCGGCCAAAACATAAAGACAGTGGACTGTGGATTGATAGAGAGGAGACAAAGGTTTACTGTCTTGCACAAGTCATGGCTCATTTATTTGTGTTAACAAAAATGTCCCTCACACGATCTCTGCGTTTTGCACTCACTACTTCACTTAAATACACAACCACAAACATAAAACTACATAAAGTCACATAAGACATTCTCTTATAACAGTGAATGTGAAACATGTGTAAACATGGCATTTCTGTCACTATTGTCTTAACAATACTAGGAACACATTTCTTTATGTCATAGGTTACTTAGTTACACACACTTTTGAAACTATGCAACGTCACTTTAACGTACTTGTTAACACTATGATCGGCATGACTGCGCTCGTTAAACTACGTTTCAAAAAAACTACTTGTTACATTTCTCTACTACCTTAAACAGTACACAACTTAAAGTACATTTACATCAGCTTTACAACCATCATTGTCAGTGTTCAAGTCATTTTAAAAAGTCCACTTACCATACCATGACAAAGGTTCCATCTCGTAGTAGTTTGAAGCATTAATTGGAAGATCAACATGATACTTTGATGTACTACAGTGTATACTTGTGACTACTATGTACTTGCATCCTAACATTCTGTGTGGATTTACAGGACTACCCTAAGAACAGACATCCAGGTTGGAGCAGAGGGTCAATAGCGTATCATGCAGGTGAGTTCTAGATTATCCTGTTGTGAGCGATTTGTTTTATCTCATTTCATTTGTATACAGTATCATATCTTACATCTTGCAGTGTGCACATTGACTATGCTACAAATGATCACATTGGTAACGGCACCAAATCATCGCTAACATTTCTGCAGAAAGGAGACTATAGATTATAGCCTTGATTATGTAGATATTTAAAAGGTTGTATTTGATTTCTTTCATCAGCAGGAATCAGCAAGATGAAAAAGATTCATGTAAACATTGGCAATCATTTTTAAAATGTGCATCTTAATTGTATCAGAGTCTCATGAATGAAACATGATGCAGTACTCAGCCTCCCTGCTGTCCTTCACAGATGATGGAAAGTTGTTCCAGGGCAGCGGGGTTGGGGATGCGTTTGGACCACGCTGTTTTGAAGGGGATATTATGGGCTGTGGGATCATGTTTCCACGTGACTTCAACCCTGGTTTGGGAGGTGAACATCTTCATGTTGTTTCTACATTCTACAAGCACTGTGCCTCACCTGTGCTGCAGCCTCTAACTGTCTCGCTGTCTTTCTGTGTCTGTGTTCTTTCAGATGACGTAGAGGACTGGGACTTCGACGTGTTTCCCAAACCCTGCGAGGTGCAGAATGACTTGTATGCAAACAATGAAGATGAGGAGGAGGACGAGGGAGAGGATTTGGAGGGGAGGAAGGTCACAGTGAGTTTCTGTCAGAGTCTCGGAATATGAAAACAGGGACTTTTAAAGATTGGCTGCAAACATTTATATGATGTCTCCTGTCATCTGTTTGAACAGGTGTTCTTCACCAGAAATGGAAAGGTAGTAGGTCGGAGAGAGGTGGCCTTGCCGGTTGGAGGCTTCTACCCAACAATTGGCATGATGAGCACTGGGGAGAAGGTCAGAGTGGACCTGCACCCCCTCAGTGGCTGAGCCGATGGGGTAAATGAAAACGGTGAAGTGGTGAAATCAGAGCTCAGGTACATTTTGGAGAATGGACAATAAATAATACCTCCGCATCTGCAAAGGCTCCAAGATGTTACTTGAAAATTCACTCCAGTGTTGAAGGTCACTGTGGCTCCCTGGTGCTGTAAGAATTATTTAACATGCTGGCAGAATTGTTTTTGAATCAGGAATTATCCAAAATAATGTATGTTAATATGACATGTGCCTAAAAATCGTTTTATAATGAAATTATTTTTTATTGATTGAAATTGTTTCACCAGAGGTTTTAAAGGGTAAAACACTATTTTTGACAATTTAATTCTCTAATAAAATGCCAAAAAACGGTCTCGCCAGAATATTGAATGTAAAAATTCAAACAGAACAGGCTCCAGTTAACAAATAAAACCCACCTGTCCTCATAAGAGAAGCATTATCAGCAACAATGAACATCAACAGATAACTGGCACCACTCTCACACTGCAGCCATACTGTGCTGATTACCAGAGGTCTGATGTAGTTCTTCCTATTGACGGTGTATTACTGACACTCAGTGGTGAGACAGATCATGTTCTTCCAAAGAAACAGTTGTGCACTGAATGAACAGTGAGTTCACTCTCTGTAAAACTAGCTGCTTGACCGCTGTCCTTCTGTATGAGTGTGGGTGGACTTATGACTGCATATGTATTAGCAAATGTGCAAGTCACATGTTTTGAGTGCTGTGGGATAATTAAGTTCAAGAACAATTTGTTGGAACTAAATCCAAATGATCATTATGAACTTTCATTTTTATATTGAAATGTCAGTTTTTCTTTCAAAGTCAATGTTGGTTTGACGATCATGACTGGGTTCCTTTTGATCGGGGACAACTTTAGTGTTTAATACGTTACAGACAATGGACCGTCATTTGATACATATACAGGTAATATTTGTCATAAACATCTGCACCTAAAAGATGATACAGCAAAACCAAAACCCTGTCCAAAAATAATATATAGCGAAAGTTCTACATGATTTTTGAATATGAACATTCTTATTGACCCTGAACACAAACAAAAAAACAAATAGGGCTGGACAATATAGCCAAACTATAAAAAGAATAACCTAATATCAATAATTACCAAGATAAATGCCCCAATGATATTTCTTGTTGTAAGACTTGTTTTAAATCTGAGTCAGATCAGTTATTAGACTTCCTCACTAAGCTTGCACAATGCACACACATGATATCGATACATACTGAACCTTTGTTTGTTGCTGTTTGTTTTGCTTTAGATGAAAATGATCTTGCGATAATTATTGATATTGTTTTATTACCCAGCCCTACAAATAATGCCTAATATTCAATCAATCAAAGTGATGCTGCTTTTCCTTTATGAGAACTTTTTTTTTTTTTGAGGTTTGGATATTTTTCAAACACCATAGAAAAGACACTTTGTAGATGTGAATGGTATTAGATATGTTGTCTGTTGATCATTCGTGTATTTTGGAGGAATTAGATACCAACTGTCACAAAAAGGGAAACTCATCAAGGGCAGGAGTATCAAATCCTGTCAGGACAAGAGCAACTAGTGACCACACGTGTTATAGTTCAAAACGTCTGAGTAGTTAGAATATTTAATCAAAGGTCTGAATGTTGAAAATGAAGCCTTAACTAAGATTTGCTGCTCTTGATATTAGAATATTAAACAATGACCTTGTCTTTTCTAAGATCATGTTGTGATTATGTTGTTTTAGCCGTTTTTTTGTAACAACCTGTTATTTACCTGTAAAACTTTTTAAGATTTACATTTTTCCCACAACATTTGTGTCAATGGTAAACAATGGCAAAGTAAAATGAATACAAAATGCTTTGGTTTTGTGATGCCAAATTTTCCACACAATGCTGCTTTGGCATGAACTCAGACTACACTTGCATCAGGTTTCCCTGCAGATCTCTGTGTGTTGGAAGTTTTTAGTATTTGTACAAGTATGACAATCGCTGGCGACAGCTGTGACTTTAAATTTTTACTGTGATACTGTTTATTAATGTTTCACATTTGTTTAGATCTGCAGAAACGGTTATTATTGTGCAAGTCATCAAGACACTAAAGGCACTTTACAGTAGAATACTGATTTGCTGAACTTCAAATGTTTAAAAAAAACAAATGACCTGTGTGAAAGTGATCGGGTACAGATCCTTTATTAAATTAAACATGTGCAGTGGGATCCAGAGGGGTGATGGAAGTGCCCATGTCTGTAAACTGCAGGTCACTGAAAAGGTCTAAAAAACTATTTATTGGATCCAATATTCATTTGAATAAGGTTGATTGAAATGCTGCTGTATTGCAAAAAGGTTCAGTTCTTCCACTTTTCATCATTTTGCTGATCACACTGTGTGTTAATCATCATCTGGTTCACAGGAGCAAATAATGGTCCTCTGCTGCTGTTGCCTGTCTCCGACATGTTTATGTATAATATTTTTTCTTTTTTCAAATTTGGTGAAATTAATCTTCAATCAGGTTTAACATGATCGTGGTATTTTTAGTACCGTCCCATCCTGCCTGTGAATCCACTCTATGTTCCTCCTCTATGGTTGTGTATCCTGTTGACTTTCCTCTCATCCATTCTCTCTCTTTACACTTGAAGCAATAAGATTCAAATTATGCCAAAAATAATTAAAAGAATATTCACTCACTGCACCTCTGATTCCTTTTCATCCTTTTTCTCTCAGGTTTAATATGGAAAACCTTTTCTGCTGGTGATGACTTTAAATGTAAATTGGATGACCTTAGATGTTTTTGAATTTTCTTTTTTTAATTCAGGCAAAATCTTGAGATGACATTATAAATGTTAATACTATTTCCACTTCTGCACAGGGCTGTGCTTTTAACGATTTAAAACTTCAACAATTGTTAATCTTTGGTGGCTGTTCAGAGAAAGATTCTTGGTGTTAGAAACATTCTGTAGCATGATGAATATTTGAAAACTCCACTGGATAATACAAGAGAACAAATCATGGAGTCTTCATTAGAGTATGAAAATTGCAAACTTTAAAAAACTTTGTGTAAACCTTTGACAGGTTATATTTATCATCCAGTTGAGTGAGTTTTTTTCTTTGGCTTAATGTTTGTCATGGTTAGCTTCTTCTCAAGCAGAAAACTAATAAACGAATGTATCAAACAACACAAATGGAGAAGGCCCAAAGAGCTGACACAGGTTGAGATAGAATGTAAGTGTTAAAGGTAGCTAAATATACGTTTTCCTTTTATTTGGGTAATGGTGGTTTAAACAGTTCAAGTATAAAGTTTGACCAAGACCAGGTTCTTGGACCTCCTGATAGAATCACAGGACATGATCAGTTTCACATACTAGTTACACCCATGGTTAATATAACGTAATCAATTCTAGATTCAGAGGCATTTTTTCCAAACCTGGGATTTTCTTTTTACATTATAATGAACAAATTTGTCTGAAGAACCAAACTCCACATAATGACACAGAATTTCCTTCTCTCTCTGGTGCTGCCTGTAATTAAAAGACACTTTTATGTGCAACCACCTGCAAATAATACACAACTCATGATGCACACAATTATCAGAGGATGAGATCCAGAATTGATTGAGTTTAATAGATTTGCACCTTCCAGTATAATCAGGAGTCATATAAAAGCTGTTTCACATATTTTTACAGTATATAATTAAAATGTAAAAAAGAAAAACATTTGTACTTTAATACAGTAATTAAAGGCAGTAATTAAATCAGTTTTGCACAAACAACTAATGGATTTTTTTGAATCACTCATTAAACACTAAAATCTGACAAAGCTAATTGATGAGCTACTTTTAACCAGAGAAAAACAAAGCTGACAGTTATTTGGTGAACGGACATGACAATGAAATTGTGAGATGTTCCTATGAGTCAGAGTCCTCCTCCTCCTCGTCATAGTAGCGGTTCCTCTTAATTATATCCTCTGCACTCAGCTCCTCAGCGTCACTTCCCTCTTTGTCTTCCTCCCAGAATCCCACATCCTGGGAGGTGCGGTTCTGTTTCGGCTGCAGAGGCGGAGAAGGGGATGGGGAGATGTCTGGAGAGATGCTCCTCAGAGAGCCCTCCTCCGCAGCCATCTTGTCCGCTCCCGCTGATGCATCTTCTTCCTTTACTTGTTCGTCTCTTTCTTCCTCCTGCTGCTGGTGCACAGTGGCTACGTCCTCCTCTGAGATGCTTGCATGTGCTGCATCTTCACTTGCTATCTGAGCCACCTTCTGTTCCTCAGGCTTCTCCTGCTGCTGCTCTGCTTTGTTTTCATTTGGCGATTGTTCAGATGGGTTTCTTTCTTCAAATGATGCTCTCCAGTCCAGTAGGGACTTGAGAGGCCGCCGAGGCTCCCTGGGAGCCAGACTGGGTGCAGGGGTGGGTTTACCTGCGATGGTAAAAGGGCGAGTGCGTTCCTTCATCGAGGAGCTCCTCCTCAGACTCTTCAGTTCGACCCGATCTGAGCTCTGGAAGGATGATGGTGCCTCTTCCTCTGGGGGCCACTTGGCTCTCCAGGGCCTGCTGGAGGTCACTCCTTCTGTGACCGGACTGAGCGCTGCTGTCCCGGATAGGCTCTCACCAGCCGGAGGAGGCCAAGCGATCCTCAGCTTGCGTTTCTCAGCTGGCCGCTCTGTAGACTCATGTTTTTCACTGGAGCTGACGTGTGTCTGCGCACGTGTCTCCATTAAGGCAGTCATGTCCGTGACCTTTACCTGTGCGGACATTTCCTCAGTCGGGGTTGGCTGTTTGTCTGACTTACTCTCAGTTGGAACCTTCGCCTCCACTGGTTCCTCTGCTTCTTTGGGCTTCACAGCTTCTTCACCCTCTTCACCCTCCATTCGAGGTTCCCACAGCTCCTTGTGCGGGCGATGGCCGAAGCCCTCGTCATAGTTGCCCTTGGCTTTGAACAGCTGGCTGTAATGGGGCTTGCAGTAGACATTACCGTGCAGAGAGGCATAGTTCCCAAGACTAAAAACAGAGAGGAGCAAAGATTTTATTTTGCCTCAGGAGGAGATAATAGATTCTTTGACCAATTTTCCTGTCTGTGGTTCTTGAGCAGCCACCCACTGAGGAGTGTACTCCCGGATTTTATTAAGAATAAACTCGGCAGAAAGAGACTAACCTGAGCTTTGTGCTGCAGTGAACACAGCGGAAGCAGCTTTTGTGGTAGACATGCTGCTGAGCCACCAGTCTCTCCAGGGGGTACACAGTCTTTAAACAAGCGAAGCACGCCTCCCTCGCCGGCGGGCAGAACTTCTACATAAACAAATATTAACACATTTATTCATAATCAAAAGAGGTTGAAATGGGATTTCTACTGATGATTCGTGTATGTCGTATGATTGTCGTGATGAATGACTCACCCTGGCTGCTTTGGGCGGCTCATTGCTTTCACCTAAAAATACACAAACAAATGCAGAAGTTGTAATTCTCTGTTGGTTTGAATAAGATGCACTGATAAGGGCAGTCATTTCTAACTGAATCTCATTCTAGATGCCAAAGTAATTTGGGTAAATTAATTGTGTAATAAATGTTCTATTTCACAATTTATACGAGTGTTAAACTGCATATATAATGTTAATGTGCAAAATAATTGTCCTTCAATTTACCACCAAGACTCACCATTGCACTCGGGTGCAGGTACCTTTTTCCGAGGTGCAGGTGCAGAAGTATTTGGAGAAGGCACCTCTGTGGTCACACCCTGAAGGAAACACACAAGAAAGAAACACAACCCTTTGTGTTAAAGGTCCAGTGTGTAAGATTTAGGTGAAAGGGAACTATTGGCCGAAATTTAATGTAGAATAATCCTCATAATGTTTTCACTAGTTTGTTTCATCTAAATTGTATGAATTGTAGTTTTCTTTATCCTAGAAAAGACCTTTTATATTTAAATACTTTATATTTACACTGAGGGGACCCTCTCTATGGAGGCTGCCATGTTTTTTACATTAGTCCAGACTGGACAAACTAAACACCTTTTGAGTTTTTATGACAACTGAAGCTACCACAGGTTCTTTCTCATGTTTGGAAGGAGAGGGTGAGGTGAGGGGTGTTCAGCTGCAACATGCAACTTCAACACTAGATATCACAAAAGTCTACACACTGTACCTTTAAGTGACTGTGAGATAATAAAGCAGTGTGTTTCTCTATTTCTGGAGTAGGAAGGGAGAGAAAAAACAAGTAGGAAGGGAGCAAACAATAGATATTCAGTTACATTAGTAGATGGATTGTTACAGAAAAAGACATAAATCATTAGAGCACAATGTTGTGCCCATAGCTTTTTTCTTTTATGAAGGATTTGATCAAGTTCCCTAAAAACCCTGATTTACTTTAGAGTAGGTTTAATAGTCTGAAGCTAAAATCAATGTTCATTTCTAATTCAACTGAGCACATACCAGTAATATATGTTTAAGACTAAAATATGTTATTCATGAAGCATTCAATTCACTTATATGTAAACTTTTGGACATTAGTTACAGCTACTTACAGTTTATGAGGGCTACTTCTTAATACACATTGAATCCAGAGATTATGTATGTCTTAGTATATAGATCAATAAATAGTTATACTTCAATAACTATAAGAGTAGTAGACTTTTAATAGGTGTGTGAAAATGTTCAAGAATAATATTTGGCTGTAACCACTGCTTTGGTTTTAAACTGATAATATAATGTTTATTGAAAAGGCTAAAATAATGGTTATGGGTCTTTAAAGAATTTTAAGTAAAATGTTTAAGTAAATTCTTTTAACATATGTTAGAGATATTACATGTTTCTATCCACAAGGTGATCTTTGGCGCAGTGGTAGTACATTTTGATACAACAGAAGGAAATAATCAGAAAGCCACCCTGATCATTTCTTTCTTTAACATGCATTAGCCGTATGAATAATGGGCTTTTAATTGTCCACAGCATTACATTAGCAAGTGCCTTGGTTTATTTCCTTTTTTAATATATAATGTTTCTAATTCAGCTCCTTTTGCATGTACTCACTGGTCCAGCAGTGCCTTGTTTAGAAACAGCAGCCTGGTACTTTGCCATCTTCTCCCTCAGGGACATCGCCTCTAACACTCTGTCAGTCACAGAAAGGCCTGAGGCAGAAGAGAAGATTATGATTTCATGATGTTGCAGAAGCTCATATAATGATTCCTCATCACTTTAAAGTAACATTCAGGATCCAATAGATCCAATGAACTTATAAAATTAAAAAAAAGTTTGAGGGAATTAATTGAAGTTCATGTATGATGTCACTCCATCAACATGAACCTCAAGTTAGTAGATTGTGTGTGTGCATGAGTGTTTCTGTGTACCGCTACGCTGCTCCATGTCTTCTGATGAAGTACTGCGTAGAGTTGTCCTGCCGACCTGTGAGAGTGAAATGATTGGTGTTTATTAAATCTATCCACAATAAATGTTGGCAGGTGTGACAATATCCACAACATTTGATAAACGTTACTTTAGGATATCAGACGCTGACTGTTTTTAACAGGCGCCTGAGGAACATCCTTGTGCTTGAAATCTCACTGAGCGTCTGGAGTTTCCCCATTTTTTTTTTTTACTAGGTTTGCATGTTGTTCCCATACCAGGATATATACATTAGGATTCCAACGTCACCAACTCCACCAAGGAAACTGAAATTCAAATTCGCCAAAGCAGCCTGTAGGTGTGTCATCTCAGTGAGGCATCCTCTGGTCATGTTTCCCATGCATGACTTGGGAATAATACATCAGAGTTGATGTAAAAGCATCCCACACAGCTCAGCCCTGTGTGGAGGAGCATGAACAATGATAGGGAGTGGTTGTGTTCTCCGAATTTCACACAGCTGATTCAAAACCTGTGTTCAGCATTAAATAAACCAGAATTTCAGCTACAGAAGAAAGATTTAGGCAAAGTAAATGTGATGTCGTCTCCAGTCAACCATTTAAAACCTGCTAGTAACTAGAGTGCAGAGAATTTATCTGGACAGACACCAACATGCCTTTGACCTGCAGTCATGAGAACCAAAACATTTCCATTCATTTTATGGAAAATAGCGAGCTACATATATGTGTGTGTGTGTGAGCACGTATCCAACGTGTCACCAACACTAATGAGTAAACCAGACAGTTTCTCTCTGCAGTTATCCTGTACACACATGGGCCAATTAAAACAGCCCTTTTCTTCAGGCTGCTTCACTGGAGCCGTGGAGTCCTGTTGTGCCTCAGCTAAGAGTTATAAAGCTCAGAAACTCGCCTGTAAATTTTCACCAGAACATTTTTAACTTCTTCATTCAGACGTAACAGTCTTACTTCTTCTACTAAGAACAACTTGAATCTTAATTTACTGCAAAAATGCAAAAACATACTAAAACTATAAGCCAGGGCTGTTGGAACACACACACACACACACACACACACACACACACACACACACATTAATGAAAAGGGAGATAAAGACAGTTGCTCTGGAGAGGTGATCCTCTGAAGAATGAAACAGCCCTAGGTCAGGAATGTTCCTACATTCCTCTGTTGAGGAAGGTGAAGAGTGGAGTGCTTGTTGTTTTGGGCAGGAAGGGACACACACACACACACACACACACACACACACACACACACACACACACACACACACACACACACACACACACACACACACAGAGACAGAAAGAGAAGACAGGAGCGAGTGGGGGAGAAATGGAAAACTGTGTATGAAGGACAAATCCTGAAGACATAACTATGCTCAGAAATGAGTATTTCTGCACTGACAGCAGGGGGCGAGGACCTTTGCTTTGGTGTAGTTACTGCTGAGTTGAATGGGAAACTCACTATGGTCAACTTACTTATTTTTGCTACGTGTTCAAGTATGTAGCAATAAGCTTTGTAAGTAACAATCAAAGTGGTTTATCCTCCAAAGATTCAAATGAATGGTGGTCATATTGTGCTTTTATGTTGCGCAACATGGAGTCAGCCACGTGGGAAAAACATTCTGACTTTGTTCTCAAGAGAGTTTCAGAGAAAATAACTTTTTATAAGACCACTAGACATAAGTACAATAAATCCCACCATCAAAATTGTGGATATGGTTAATTCCTGAGAAACTGATTCACAGCTGTCAAAGTGGTGAAGAATAAAAACCTTGAGTCCTGCCTGAAATATGCACAAAGAGAGAACTTTAATGGCAGTTTTCTTAGAAAATGTTGTTATTAATATATTGAAGGAACCTTAAACCTTCCATGTGATCCTTAAACTCACATGCATGGGATGAAAATCTACCAAATGAGTGCGGCTCCTCTACACCAAATCTGTCTATAACTGTCTTCAACATCATTTATTGATGGAGAGAGATAATATCACATGAGCTAATTCTTTTACCTTGCCCGTGGCGTCCTCTCCCTTCTCAAACTTCATCTTCAGGTTGTTCAGTGGCACTCTGGGTTTTTCATAGAAGGCACAGGGGCTGGTTGGAACTTGCTCATCAAGCTTTTCGGGTCTGTCGTTGTGTGTCACCTCATCCCTGTCCATCCCTGTCTGTTCTTCAGCCTCAGTTACTTCTGGAGCTGCTTGGGGCTTCTGGGTCTGACTGACTGTAGATTCCCCTTTCTGAGGTGTCAGCAGGCCAGGGCTCTTTAATGGAGGGGGGTTCTCACTGATGGAAGGAGGCCTGGCGAGGGCAGGGGGCCGACAGCGAGCGCTGACTTCGTTTGAAGGTGGGCCAGATGAAGGTTTGCTGCGGTTGAGGTTCTCTGTTAGCTCCCAGCGCTTCTTCAGAGCACTGAGGTTGCCTAAACGCAGGGAGGGTGTCGAACTCTCAAAAGCCTGTGAGAAGGAAAAGTAAAAGTTTGACTGTGAGCATGCAAAACACTTAAATGAAAATGATATCACAAACACTTACATACAGTGTATCAAACCGCTTCAATGTTAATTCAGCACAATGGACTGAAGGAAATGCCAGAGTCTGAGCCAGGCTCCACTGACAGATTAGGTAAACAGCTGTTCAAATCTGCTCCAGGAAATAGATGTTTTGCTGCTAAATGCAACGACCGCAACGACCGGCTTGAGACTGAGAGAGCAGGGCTGAGCATGCAGCCACGTTTATCAGGCGCATTCCTTTCTACACGACAACTTCACCTTTTACCAAAAAAACACAGTGGAGGGCTCAATTCACTACTTAGCCATTCAAACAGAATGACAGGAGGATCACTGCTGCAGTGTGTGACCTGCAGTAACTTCCTTAATCATAAAAGAGGAATGACACACTGCAGAAAGCTGATCTGGACATAAGAATAAATCACCATTACATACATTAACTAATAGACTAATAAATTATATTAGACAGTTTAGGCTTTTGCAGGCAAGCTTCCTGGTTGAGGTGAAGTTAGAAAGGAACATTTAAAAACTTAAATAATGTTATTAAAACCCCAATTTCTCCCAATATTAACCACTAATACATTTTAAACTTAATTTAGAGACGGTCAGACATTACAAAAATATTACTATCAATTGGTGACAAAACATGTAAATGATGTATTAGTACATCGAAAACTTGAAATGAATTTGGTACATCTAAAAAATAAGTTATATTAATGAACAGACAGACAGAAAGACAAAAAAGAAAAAGAGCGAAGAAAGAAGTGAGAACATCAGCCGAAAGGGCTGAATAAAAACCCCTAAGTGGGCAAAAAAGGAGACAATTACTGTCTTTGTGACGCAACTCCAGAGTAGACACAAAGAACTCGACAGTGACGAAGATTGTTCCTCATTTAAGCGATAAGAAATAAAAACCTCAGAGAATGTGAAGGATCAGGCGAACGAGGTGTAACCACAAGTGGAAAGTGAGGGTCCTTGGCTGGTCCTCCTCTACAGGTCGGTGTGCTGAGAGACAGTGAGAGGTAGAGTCTCCCAGATGTTAGCAGCCAAACTACATCTGCTTGTAAGAGTTAGCCCAACCCCTTTAACACCAGCAAAAGTGAATGAGAGACAGAGAGAGAGTCAGAAAACCCAGGAAACCAGAGCAGGAAATGATACATTCAGGGAAAAGTTAACTCTTTGTTTGCTGTGTCAGCTCTGACATTTTTCCACTCTTGGATCATTGCTGACGGTAATGAAATTAAACACTGGATCTACAAAGCACTGATCCGTACCAAAGTTGTAGATCAGGAAAACAGGACAAGATGGAAGGAAAATACTGTGAGAATAAAGGACAAACAAAAGCAATTCAAAAGAGTTTTATACAGATGTTGAAAGAAATCTCAGAGAGAGCGAGAGGTTCTGGTTCTGTGAAACACAGAGTCAAATGACAGATCGTCAGTCAGGGCTGTGTCAGAGAAGAAAACACACAATATCATCAATATCAGTTTAGCTTAGTGGCCAGAGATTTCTGAGCGTTAAAACCACTCACAATATCTACTCATTTAACACAATTTTAAATAGATAGATTAAATAGAGCTGAAGATGTTGACAGTAACACTGATGCATCGATGCAGGCAGTAATGACTAAACACTGTAAATGTGTGAATGCTCCTCTATAAATCATTCATTGATTTTTCTAACACAGCACATGGGGTAAACTGCTCCTTTAAACACGGACCACTGTGCTTTTCTTAACCACTGGTTGAATAAACTGTGATAGCTGAGTCTGTTCTGAGTCACACCAAGTCAAGACTGTCAGCAGATTCTATGGTTGAGGGAGGAGCCTGCACCAAGAAAACAAATCCTCACATCAATGTAACTTGCAAATGAGTCTGAATTGTAAAACCAAGTGCCTACATCAAACAAAAATTACAGCAGATAACGAGGACAGAACACAAAGTGCTACACAAAGTGAGTTTAACTGAATTGAAATGGCAAAATTGTTATTAACTTATTGTGATAATGAATTAACTCTAAAAATTACAAACATATTTACTGATGGCCATTACACGTTACCATGACACCAAGTCCAAAAACTCCAAAGTAGGTTAGAATGTCACAAAACAAAAGAATAAGCAAATCTTTTCATTTTCAGAAACAATAGCCAACGCATTTTTTATATTTTCAAGGTTTTCTCAGTCATTTGTCTTTTCAATTAATCTAATAAACTCATTGTGACACACACACACACACACACACACACACACACACAGACACACACACACACACACACACACACACACACACACACACACACACACACACACACACACACACACACACACACTTCTTAGTGAGGACACCCATTGACCATAGCCCCTTACCCTAACGATCCAAACTAAATGCCTAACCTAAACCTAATTTTAACCCTAAAACCAAGTCTTAACTCTCAAACAGCCCTTTGAAAGTATGGTCTGTGCTTAAAATGGTCCTCACAAAGATATAAGTACAGGAACACACACACACATTTAGACAGACAGATGGTCTTTCATGGTCCCATTCAGTGTTATCCTCAAATATTTTAACTAAACTTCTGTTTCGCTGTAAAAGTGTAAAACCTGCTCATATTCACAGGGTCAATTCCTGAAAATGATAACAAACTATGAGATATCTTATTAAAATGTAAATTTGTATTAAAATTTAAACATGACAACTTGTACTTGAATTAGCTATCATGGCAATTTTCTGTGAAGCTCTTCTCCCAAAACTTTAACTTCTGTTGCTTAAAAACTGACTGAAAGGGCGAAATGCAGGAACTTTACTTTAACAAACCATATCACGCATCTACAGGAAGAAAGACAAAGCCTTCTCATCATTGTCATTACCAGCCAGACCATTAAACAAAGACTGAAGAGGCCAACATCTAAAGCTGCTGGCTCTCACACACTAGTGAACAATCACAATGTTACACACAAGCACAGCAACATTACCTTGTATTTCTTCATGGTATTAGCTGATCAGTAATTCTTTTAATCTCTATCCAGGTTTATTTATCAGTCTTGCACACCGACAAAGCAGCTAACCTACAGTTGGAACCACAGAGACTATTGCAAGGGGATTACACTGAAGACGGATTATGGGTTTGATAGTCTGCCCACTGCAACAAGTGGCCAATGAGAGGTCAGCCAGGACAAGACATTTGGCCCAGACTCTGTGTTGGCATGGTGAGTCTCCCAGTGTGTGTGTGTGAGTGTGTGTGAGTGTGTGTGAGTGTGTGTGTGTGTGAGTGTGTGTGAGTGTGTGTGAGTGTGTGTGTGTGTGTGTGTGTGTGTGTGTGTGTGTGTGTGTGTGTGTGTGTGTGTGTGTGTGTGTGTGTGTGCTCCACATCTCAACATGTTGTTATTAGTTTAGCACCTCCAGCAGCAACTACTGAGCAAAGGAAGCAACACATGCAGCACACTCACATCATTGCATCACTTAGTTCACAGGGAGAGACTTGATGTCTTATAGATTTAAGACTGTTAATGACAATTGAATTATTCATGTTTCTACGAGACCATTTCATATTTAGAAACCTTAATTTCCCTGTAATGGCTCAAACAGCTGTACATTACATTTTCAGGATCTCAGAGTTAGAGAAGATGTCTCTAAACTGAGGTCAGTGGAAAATCTGCACATAAAAAATACTTACTGCTTTTTTCTTCTCTGCAGTCTCCACAGCAGCTTTCTGATACCTGAGACACAAAGAAACAACACTGACCTCTAGTGACTCAAAACAGATAAGATCATTTCTACATATTTCATGGTTCTAGACACAAATTAAGAACCTTGAACCATGAACATGTTTTATTATTAGAAATGTTGAATTCTAGATTGTATTCTATCTTGCGGCAGTGCAGTGTTTTGGGTTGGTTTTAATTTCTTAATACTTTTAGGTGGTGGTTTTTTAGATTAAATTAATAAAATATTTCTTTCGGTATTTAAAACAAGCACTGTGTCAAACAAAAGATCAGAAAATACTCAGAGATTTAATTTTTATTCACTTTCAATAAATTAGCTGAGTCATTGGAATTATCACTTGTTTTCTGGCTGCAGTCTGTAGTAAGCTGGGCAATGTGGCCAAACAATGTCATAAAGATTTTTCATTTACTATCATGATACATGTCACATTATTATTTATTTAAAGTTCAAAGACTGATTTTTGCTCTTAAGTGTTTCTAAACTCTTCTATATCAGCAGAGAACAGCTAACACTCGATAACATTTGGGACATTTTGGGATGGGACATGGGAGAAGAAAGCCCATTACATTTTGGTGGATTTCTTTTAACTTTCTTTAACATCGTGAAATGGTATGTAAGAGCACATGCTCTACTCAGTGCAACTCTAGTCAATGTATTTAGCATTAATTCCCTGTATAACAGACAATAGATATTAACAGTGAACATTCACTCAAACCAGGTGTTACTCACTTGGAGAAGCGTTCAGCGATGGCATTGTTTTTTCCTCGGCCACTGACCAATGACAGCTCCTTTGCAGTGATGCGCAGGGACTGCGTTGCCCAGGACCGTCGACTGAATGGACCACTCTCCATCTCTGCTAACTACCCAAGTACCTGAAACACAAACACGATGGGATATGTGTTATAACACCTGTTGCTCCTCTCCACTTGGAAAGCATCCCCCATACATTTACTCTGACAAAACCTTCAGAAAACTGCAACTTGTCATCTACCAGCTATGTTTTAGGCCAATGGAGACCACCTTGGTGACGGTAATTTGTGGTAACGATAGACAAGACTTGCACAGACAAAGAAGCCCTTGTTCAAATAGATAAGAAGAACTATAACCTATCATAACATGTACAGACTCTTCAGGAGGTCAGTACCAGAGTCCAGGTTAGTGCATGAAGAGAAACCGTCTGCTCACTGTGATCACTGATTTACAAGTTTATAACACGCTCTCTGTCAGTTTATCTCTTGTCACTCTCCCAGTGCCCGACAATACATACCAAAGAGTATGTGTGTGTATTTGTGCTCATGCAGTTATGCATACAAAGACCAGCGTGTTCAAACCTGTGCCGAAGTTTGTGTCGCTTCACTGCAAACCACTGAGCTGAGGGTGAGCACATAATCACAAGAGGACAAATTCGCCAGGGGCAACATTCACAGACGACCAAAGAGTATCACAACACAAACACACATATCATATTTAATAAACTCAAACAAACATTTAAATAAGTGCTACTGAGACACGATGATTCAGATTCTGTGTCTGGAAGGTCATTACGTCAGGGCATGAATCCCTCAGAAGTGCCAGTTATGACCTGTTGTTTAAATGGCCGCTGTTTACAGCTGATAGACCTGATAATCATTCCTCTTGCTATGTCGGCTTTTTCACTCAGCCACATCAATTACATCATCCCTAAGACGCAGAGCGATACTGGTGACAAGTGGTGTGAGGACTTTGGACTGAGCTGAACTGAATTTCAACATAACCCAGATTCGAAACACAGATCACAGATCACAGATCAGTCAAATACAACTACATTTCTGACTGTGTTGCCTGCAGACTTATACAATCAGATTAAATACCATAGATACATATTACATACATACATATTCACATTTGTTATATATAATATATATAATTATATATAATATGTGATTACTCAGTGTTTTTTCGTGATGTGCACAGGCAAAGGTTAACAAAATAAAACGCCACATTCAACACAACAATGAAGCAAGCGCTTTGTATGTCCAAGTAGCCTGAGGCTAATTACTGTAGCTACAGGTTTTGAAGCCCGACAGGCAAGTTGGTTCACCTTGTCAATTATCAGTTGTGTGTTGTTGTATGTGTTATTGAATAGAAGCCTGGATTGAAGCACAACAACACTGTAACTTGATGGACATGCTGAAAACACAATTTATTAGTTGGCTCCTCCTTTCTACCATGTAGGTCTTTTCTATGGACATTAGAAGGTTGGAGCCTATCCCTCTACACAAAAGTCAGGGTCACACCCTGGACAGGTCACTGGTGCGTCATGGGAGAAACAAAGGTAAGCTGAGTTTTGCATTGCCATTACGCCTGTTTTGCATATCCTCAAACCGCAGACAGTTGAAGAAACCAGCTGATAACCAGTAACCAGAGATATCATCTGAAAATCAGCAGCACACAACATGAATTTCACTCGTAGTAGGATAAAATAGGCTGGGGCCATAGCATGATTTACCTGAATGTAAAAATAATCATGCTTTACATTCATTTCAGACTTTCTTTTGTTTGACCTAGTTTGGAAATCTGAGATTAAACAAACAAAATTGTCTTTACATTATTTTAGAGGGAATACATTTTACCAGGTTTAACATAGGCGGACCACCCTCACTGAACTGAAACATGAGCTTTTGAAATCTGATCATCAAGGCGTCATCATTTAGTTTGATCTCCATCACTTGTTTAACAGTGAAAGGTGGACAGTGACCTTCAAACCCTCACTTTAATTCAAGTCCTCCTTGACTACAAGTTACCACAACATGGCTGAAGACAGTGTGACTCATCAGAAGGTAACCATCATAAATGATTTAAACCTAAGACGCAATTATCTTTTAAAACAAAAGCAATATAAAGTTGTTAATATGCAGATGACCGAGCTTGAGCTGGAGACTCGATACCGCAGCAAAGGGACATGACTGTGATAAAGAGTCTTATTTGAGGACCTTCAATTACAGGTGTACAACGCTGTATTTGATTGGTTGGATTTGAGGCATCAGGGAAAAGCAAAAGACAAACTACACAGACACACATTTACTGTCAAATTCGATTTTGTAAAGTAAAATAAATTCGGTTTTTCACTCCTGGTTCGAAAGAGACAACAGGAGTTGAAGACAAACTCAGCCGCAGATAGTTTGACATCGATTTGTTCCGAAGAGACACAGAGTTCTTTGCGCACCAGAACTTACTGCGCACGTGTGTTAGTCTAACAAAAGCAACACTTTAATTCAATTAACCAAGAACTTTGTTAACTTTTGTGAAAAAACATTAAATCTTGTATTTTCCGAATAAGCTTATCTGGAGACACTTGCGCTTGTTTTTCGTGTCCTTGCTCGAGCGTTGTCTTACCTGTGCTCACTTCCGTTGAGTCGCTCCTTGTGCGGACACCTGACACTCACTGCGTCACCGCCCGGAGTCTGCAGAACCTGCACCCGAGGGGGCGGGCCGACCGCAAAGGTGTGATGGGAGTGGACGAGCCAGGTCATGTGATCTCATGGGCCAATGACCTCAGGGTATTACGTTACCCCCCCTCCCACCACCACCCACCTGTGTAAATGAGTGTGGGTGTGCTGGCTTGTGTGTGCGTGGGTTCCTGTACTTATATCATTGTGAGGACCATTCTCAGCATAGACCCGACAGAGTGACGTCATTCTTGGAAAGTGAGGACATTTTGACTGGTCCTTTGTTTTTCTCAGGGCTGTCTGAGGGCTAAGACTTGGTTTCAGGGTCAGGGTTAGGCTTTTAGTGTGGATGGTTAAGGTTAGGGTAAGAGGCTAGGGAATGGATTTAGATGGCCAATGAGTGTCCTCACTAAGATAGAAGTACAAACGTGTGTGTGTTTGTGTGTGTTGGAGCGCACGTCCAACTAAATTCCTCAGAACAGACGATACCTATTTACTTTGCTCGTGTCTGTGTGTGTGTGTTGTAGTTGTAGACAGTACCTATTCTACTAATGGTGCTCTCAAGTTAATCTGTCTTATTGGTAAATATCACAAACATAAACCCAGAGTGCTAAAAAAGAAAATCCCATTATATTCTCTAAGGTTTTGGGGGAAATACTCTGTAATGATGTCACATATGACATGTCTGATACACTTTATAATTACAAAAGGTCAATGTCATGTTTCTTTTTATAATGGCATGTTTGTTTTCTTCTATATATGGTGAAAGCTTTTCTCAATTTAAAAAAAGAAGAAGAACAACAACAACAAGAAAACCAAAAAAAAAGGAGACAGATAACTATCAAGTCAGGTGTCTGAGATTTAGACATGCCTGGCTAATGCCACAGCACATGACAAGTGGCATTTGTGCTGGCATTTGTGGTGACATCTGATTTATGATTTACAACTATGTGGCATTTACATTGTAAATCTTAGCTTGGTAAGTTCCTTGATAACTGGACAATTGACAATAACACCTTTATTAGATCTAGCAGCATTAACTGTAGCTGGATATAAAAAAAGATTATCCTGGGGCACGGTAAGTTCGATGTTTGCATTACATTTGCCTTCTAAGTAAGACCAACTGGATGGCGTAATGAAAAGGCAGCTCCTGAGACCTTGCTTCATGCTCCAGCGTTGACCTGCTCGGGAGCCCTTGAACATGGCGGAGTATGTTTTCTCAGACAGCCCCAGGCTCTGGCAGTGAAGTGAAGTGATCGCTCTGAACTTTTGCCAACAGCAGTGTTTAAGTCAGTAGCAGTGTGCTTCAGGAATGAGTTTTTCAAATTCAAAGTTGCACTATATGCCCCAGCTGGCCAAGAGACCACACATTTATCAAGCTTTCTGCTAAACTAAATGTAAGAATACCTTTGTCATGTTGATAAACTAAAAGGGGTATTTTTGTTCATCTTAAGTTGCTCACTTAAATACAACTTATAAGAAAATAGATTTCTTTTCACTTGAAAATAAATCATTGATATTTTAATAATAATAACGGGTGAATACGCAGGGTCATTTTATGGACTGATCAGTCTATGACTGATAGACTGAGTACATCAACGTCTATGACTGATCAGTCCATTACCAAAGTTAGAATTATCAATATACTTATTTTATTGTCTTTTTAGATGAATGGTGTATAGATTTTAGGCCTATGAAGATTGAAAAAGCCCATTTAGAAAGTCATTATTTATCAGAATCAGAATCAGAATTCCTTTATTGTCCCAAGATTGAGAAATTAACAGCATTGCAACAGCAAGATAATCAACAAATGTATCTATAATCTTTATAAAAGAAACACACCAGATAATCAATAACAATACTAAACAAATCCTGAAGATTTTCCCCGCAAGGTTTAGTAACAAAGAGGTAAATACAATTCATTCCCTGCCTCTCTTAATCCACAAAATTGCACAACCTGTTTTCCTAAGTGATGATTTTAAATCTACCAACATCAAGGAAAAGTATTCATGTTCTCAACTGTTCACTAAAGACCTTTGACTCGTCGATACAAATGCCAAAAGTGTGCTTGATGTCAATATATGTTTGTAAGTTTGGTTCTAACATGATATCTTAGTATAGTTTTGAAGATCTAAGGACATTAGGCACATAAGCAATTACCGAGCGCATCAACGTAAGTGACATTGTTTATCACGACAGATTCTCCAGTTCGGGATTCTTTGTACTGAGTTGAGCTTCATCGAACTTTTAATTAGCAGGTGAACAGCTCTTTGTTCTTCGTGGCTTCAGGGTTCTATGGACTGAAACACTTTGACAGTTACAGAAAGAAAGCTGCAACAAGCATCTGCACAGGCCAAGCAAACAGAATGGCCACTGTGTAAACATACAGTATTTAAATATAAAGTCCCATTCTAGGGTAAAAAAACAACAATTCTTACAATTTAGATGAAACACACAAGTGAAAAAAAACCTACGATTATTTTATATTCAATTTCTGCCAATAGATCCCTTTCACCTAAATCCTACACAGTGAACTTTTAATAAAGAGGGTGCTTGTTGTTTGGTTTCATGCAAACATGCAAATGAAGCAAGACAGGAAAAACAGATGATGCACAGGGCATTGTACAGTCAAAATAACAATGACGTCATCTCCAGTTTAACAGCAGCTTGACAGGAGCTCTATCATGTTATTTATCATATTGGAATAAAAAAAAAAGTGGCTGCGATATAATCAGTCACATGCTTAGATCATTATCATTTATTACAGAACACATGTGCTGCGGGTTGTGAGCACCACTGTTAACACGTCCATGATGTGCACGTCCCTGGTTTCTGTCATTGTAAGTGTGCCCACTCCTTCCTCTTCAGTCGTCGTCTGCTGCAAACTGCGAGAGGCCAGCGCTGCTGCAAACACACACATCTCATTCGAGTGGGCGTTAAACCTTTACCACAGCACACACATGGATTAACGACATTTTTTTCTCCCCCTCTTCGCTCCATTAAGCGAGGCTCTGTGTTTCCCGGGGAGCTGACAGCAGAAGATGAGCCTTTTCTCTCCGCTGGAGGAGGCTTCGCTGCTGCCGTGTGGGGGAGTGGGCAACATCCTGTGGCGTTTCCTGTGTTTGTAAACTAGACGCTGCTGAAAAACGTCGGAGGTGTGAAGCTAAAAGGTAGATACACACACGTCTGTTCGTCTCTTTCATCGATGCTCTGTGAGTTTTAATTGTGCATTCGGTTGCCCGTTATCCCGAGAGTGTTATTCATGTGAAGATCATGCTCAGGATGGCAGCGTGGAGGGTTTTCCACCGAATATTACAGCGTCTACGTTAGCCTCGGCTAGCCAGCTAACAAACGATAGCTCGATCGTCGGGACGGGAGGGGGAGGCTCTCGCAGCGACGGCCATCACGAATGTCTTTATCGCTCAATCTCGTCTTCAGCCAGTTGAGGCTGTGTCTCCAGAGTAGTATCGTGGCGAAAATATAACATCGATGGCGCCCACAAGATATACGCGGATGTGAAACCACCGTATCGTGGCGATAACAAGGTGGGCGTCGGGGGTTGCTATTTTGCTAGCGCTGTAGTGTTCGAGGGCGCCAGCTAGCAGTTAGCTGATGGCTAGTTGGAGTTAGCCAGCTTGTTCAACATCAGCAAGACGGAGGAGAGGGTGGTGGTGGTGGTGCGAAGGCCAGTTCAAGCAGTGCTGAGAAAAATACATAACCACACCGTGAAGGTGTTATTGGTATTACCCACGCGACGAAAGCCAATTGAACAACTACACTCGTCTTTCTTTTGATTAGCGTTAGCCAATGTTAGCATTCGCAGTCTATTTTTCTTAGCAACGTTAGCTCGCTAACCACTGGTCAGAGCACTGTAGCGTTTTACTACACCTCTGTCTATCGTAAACTTTTATTATGGCTCACAGGCCGCAGAGTTAACTTGTGCCACAGTGGGACTGGAGAACAAACTCAGGTAAAACGCACTTTAAAGTATGAAAAGCGACCATGAGTTGGAGCCAAGTGTCACCGAGGAACGTTACATTAATGGCCTACTCGTAACAGGCTAGTTAACAAACCCCATGTCAGAATGAAAAAGCAGGTTAGCATGGCTGCAGAACGCTTGCTCAGGTTTTGCAGAGGAACGACCACAGTCAATCTCAGATCCTGGGCTCGCACATGGTAGAAAGTGTGAATTCATAAAAAAAACCACCCTAAACATAACTCACGAATTCAATACTCTGCAAACCAATACAGACATCCCAACGTTTTTTAAATAATAAATAGATTACACGTTGTTTCTATGTTTCCTCAGTTCTGAATTTATTTTTCAGTAGACACTAGTTTAATTCATGAATATTACTTTTAAGTGTTTTGGTTGTTCTTATGTCTTTTTTGTTCAGTTGAGAATTCTTCTGAAATGTTAACGTTCATTCTTTCTTTCTCATTTTCAAATTTCATTTTGTGTCCATTGTGTCAAATAGTTGCTCGTATAATGTTTTACTCGGTTTGAAAGCTGCTTATTGAGCACAGACAGACCTTCCACACCACAAGAGAAGCACTATGTAGGTTTTTGTGTATAGACAGAATTTGTTTGGATTCTGCTGTGCAAACTAGTTGGAAAACAAATTAATAGTTGTTAGGTGTATTATCACATCATAATAAATAGAACTTTGAGCTGCATGGAATATTCATTTGCTTTAATGATCTAGGTTTGTTATCATTCAAGGGGAGAAATTTGCTTTTTTTCAAGGTGGATTCCTGGAAGCACAATTGGATTATGTTTACATCTTTTTAATTTTTTCAGTTTTCAGTGTGGTTTTAAATTGTAGGCCGTAGATGGCCCCTCTTTAAACTATGAGAACACAACAATTATACAGAATTTAAGATTAGCCAAAAGCAATAATCATTTAAAATAGGAAACATGAGCAAATGATTTGTAATGCAATCATTTTATAAGGGTATATTAAATATTGTTACAAGTACTTCTGCACGTTTAATCTACGGTTCTTACCTGGTTTGTGACATGATGACTTGTATTTTTTATTTTAGAAAATTCACCAATACCCACTAACATCGGCTTTTGTGTTCAGTGGGCAAGGGTGCAGTCAGCTTTCATTCTCGAGTCAACTGACTACAATAGTTACAGGTATTGATCCGCTCTAACTCCAATTGAAACATACATATTTTTAGTCTTTTCTGGTGCAATGACTAGTCTGGGCCCCATTGTCAACAATAGCTATCATGCAATGAAAGCTTGTCCCAGCCACAAATTCCGTCTGCTTCCAGCTCGCCATTCAAGCAACATGGTTCTGTACACATTGAGTTTGAAGAGACCAAAGATTAATTAAAAGTAGCCTCCATAACATAGTCACTGGCGCCTATGCTGTTTTCTATTGCTCTCTAACTCTGTTTTCAGGCATGTTGACGTTGAAAATGACCTGAGTAAAAAACAAACAAAAAGAAAGGAGCTACTTGCGTAAAATGTAAATAATATTTAATATTTGTTAAATTTGCATGTATAGCGGCTACACAGAAGCAAATTATTATGGAAGTTCATCAATTGCTTACCATGGTCAACCAGGATAGCTTTAAAAGAGAGCAAAAAGCATGCTGCAAAAGCAGTATAAAGTATCATTGAGCTAATATGGGCAGTTAGTAAACACTGTCAGTTTTTTAAGGTAAGTATTCATAATTGTATGTAAAAAAAAACAAAACAAAAAAAAAACTTCTCTCCTGACATGGTTATGTGGATTGTGAAGAATATTCATGCCTTTTATGTTTTCAATGTTTAAACTTCATTGTGAAAATTAACCATCCTAACTGGAGTTAATGAAACGTGTAATGATGAAGACAGTGAGTGATGCTGTTGTGATTTAATGTTTGTCTGTTTCATCCACATCCTCCTCCTTCCTCAGCTTTAATGCTAGATGAGTGAGGTGGGTGTGGATTCCCACCAGCCCGACCATCCTGATTGACGGATCTCTGGATGACCTTGTCCCCACCCCTGTCCCTGCGCTCACATACACCACAGCAATGTCACATCTGCCCAGCAGCTCAGTCCGCGACCATATGAAATGGGTTTGTTTTGAAATCACCAAAGTGGTTACAATTAACTTTATCTGCAGTCTTGTGTCACTCAGGATGTTGTCGTTGATGACTAGCTTGTTAAATGCCATGTAACTGGTGGTATTGTTGAAGATGCAGATAAATTCAAATTGCAGACTGTTATTACATGTTTGATACAGTTGGTAATGTGTTTTTGTTTTTTGTTGTTTTATTATCTTTCGTAGGCGGGGCTGCTTGGCTGCGAAGCTGTCCTCTCCAGCATGGCCCTGATGCAGGCCAGCTCCATGGCGGCTCCGCCCAAAAAAATGATGGCTCCACTTGGCCATGTACCACAGCAGAGAGAGGGACCTGACCGTGGTCCCCAGAGCCACATGATCCTCCCCTCTGGAATGAGCTGTCCACCCCTGGTAAGGACCCATTTTTGAAATGTAGAGTAAAGATAGGGTGGTTATATTCAATACATTGGATCTTGTGAAAGGTGTAAACACACATGAAAATGTCTTTGTTGGAAAAACTTTCCCTATGAATGTCATGATGATTTTCATATTGATTTTGAGCAGATAAATTGAATGGCATGTATACAACTATTGCACTATACGGCATACTGCAGGGTTGTATGCAATTGTAAAGAGTTACAGCTTTAGAAGCATCACATAGCTCATTGTCCTTATTCTAGAGAACAAGGATCCCGGCCCCAACCAGCACAACATATGGCTGACTATTTTAAATCATGTGTTGTTGAAATCAAGATCCTACACTCTTCAGCACTGGTTTCTTCAGCTGGAAGTGTCAAAAATGCAGACCACAGTGGTTCATTTAAATTTAGACATGTTCAAATTTTAGTTTTTAGTTTTAAAATGAAATGAAATAATAAATAATGGACTTTTTCTGGCCCTGTAGCTTATCCGGAAGGAAGGTGAATTCCAAGCTCCCCGCCTGCTGGATGAGAAGGAGATGAGAGCCAACGAGGACATGCAGCAGAAAAAAAAGAACAGGAAATCAGTGACGCCCTGTAAAGTGAGAGAACAAGAAGGAAGGGGAGGGAAGGTCAGTGGGTGCGCTCGCTAAATGGGGAATGGTCTCTTTTGTGCATATTTATTTTCTCTAATTATTACGTGAAATACGTCTTTAGCTGCTTGCACAAATTTTTGTCAAAGCATTTGACTTTATCGGAGTGCGCACGGCACTGAGCCTTCATGTGTGCTCATTTTGTTTGTGGGGGTGGGGGGAGGAGTTCAGGGAAGATGTGGAGGGGGTGGAGGATCTCTGGAGAGGAAAGAGGGGGAGGGGAGCTGAGTGAAGCAGAGCACAATAACTGCAGTTGTGTGCATAGCAGGGGGAGCAGTAACGTGAGGGCATTAGGCCATTGGAAGAATTGTGGGGTATTTCTCAATTCAGATGTGAATTTCATGTAGTACAAACTTTGGTGTATTGCTTATCATGTGACAATCAACAGATAATTTGGGGTTGTAGATATTACCAAACGTCAAATATATATAAAACATTTGGTGTTCAAAATCTACAGAATGTTGTATGTAATACTGAATATGCACATTTAAATATAAAATAATGTAATTTCAGAGGAATTTTATTTTCTCATCGGATTCTGAGCAGTTGGGTGGGTGCGTGTGACACGTGTACCAATGTTTTTGTGGTAAAAAGGTCTCTACATTATCTATATAAGTGCGTCATCAAGGGGGGGGATTAGGAGCAAATAATAAACCACTATTCTTTACTGTCCTCAGGGCACAGGTGGAGATGAAAACGGTCCATCATCTAAAGTGCAGAAAAACTTTATTTGTGATCACTGTTATGGAGCTTTTAGGAGCGGATACCACCTGAAGAGACATATCCTCATTCATACAGGTATGGGTCATGATCAGAATAATTTGCATTCACAGTTAAGCCAAAAAGCTTTTATTGCTTGAATACATGAGTCATTTGTTGAAAGTGACCCTGAGAGCTTGAGTTGGACTGAATCTGGGAGTGTGCAGCTACTGTAAGATTTTGCAATGGCCTGCTTTAAAAACCTTGTTTTGGTAATAGCTTTTGCCCCACAGCTAATTGGTGGTATCTGTGGGGACTTTGACTAAAACTGGTGCTCTTCGGTTTAGGGGAGAAGCCGTATGCTTGTGCCGTATGTGACATGAGGTTTATTCAGCGTTACCACCTGGAGAGACACAGCCTCATTCACACGGGTATGCGTCCTTTAACCGTACCCATACAACATAAATCTGACTACCTCTGTAGTCAATGGACAAATGCTCAGGGTTCATTTTGTCTGTGGACAGTAATTTCCAACAAAGCCACCCCCTAATCCATTCAGACCAAAATATGAAGCACAGTATTTGTTTTACAAAGGTTGGTCCCTCAACACCAAAATGTTTCTTTCCCCTAAAACAATTCAACACATTATGGTCCAATAGTCCAGAGTCCACTATTAAAAACTCCCCCCTTTTCTCAAAAATATCAGTGCTGTTGAGCTGTGGTGTCTTTAGAGGGAGGAATTAGCTTTTGTTGTGGTTGTAAAAACCCCTTATTGCAAATTGCAAAGTTCTGATTTGTCTGTGATAACAACTTTCATCTTCCTCTGCTGATATATATTTATATTGCTTGACACATATTTGACCTTTTATTTTAACTTCTTTAGTTGATAAGTGAAGTAGGAGGTTGTTTGTTATTTGGATTTGCATTGTGGATGCAAATGCTGTTGCAAAGATATGAGCTGATACTGTGTTTTCTGTGTGCTGTGCTAACTTTAAAGCATAAAGTTATTCAGGTTTATAATCCAGCATGTTCCTCCATCCAGCAGTTGCTGCATGCCCCATAAGCACTGTGTGCAGTACAACACTTCACAATGCTGTACACAGAAAGAGGTAAAATTGTATGACAATTTTGTATCACGATAATAGTGACCAAAATGATCACGATTATCCGTATTATTGTGGTTAGGGATGTCGGAATTCGCCGACTTTACGATAACCACCGTTTCATAACTGTAAAAATTGTAAATACTACCTAATCCATCTATGGTGTCCTGCCTCTTGCCGGTCACGTAATTTGTGTTTGCGCTGTTAAATCTCTCGCGAGTCACGTTCTGTGTTTGTGTGCTGCGCTTGTTTGTTCCTCTGAAATGTTAGTTGAGAAGATGTAACTGACGTTAAAGCATTATTTCCAATGCTGGACAAAAAACTCTATCAGAGGAGTTCACAGCGAGAGGAGAAATCCTTTGTTTACTTTCGAGTTCTGACCATCTCTGAAGCAGTGGCTGATACACACATCCTCTCTCTTCCTATTAAGCATTATAAATGTATAGAGTTTAATGCTTAATGTTTAATGCCTATACTGAGAGGTAAAAGTATAATCAGGGTAGTAAGAGTGTGTGCTTGAACCAAAACAATATGCCTATTTACTTTTCACAACTTGTCAACAACTTCCGTCGGGGACCCTTCACAATAAAAGTCCCATACAGATACACTGCTTATGATGACAGGAAACACAAATTCACTGACCAACCTTCCACAATAAGGCAACTAAATAAAATAGCTTACTTAAATTACTTTTAAATAGCCAAACGTTCCACTATAAAAACTAACTGGATATAGTTGATGATAATAAATATTGTGGTTCATTAGCTATGTATTAGATATATTGGTTGTCTTTTTCCCTCTATAGATAAAAATGATGATAGTATTTTCATTATTTATTGAAGGTTTACAACTTGTTACATTAAGTGCAGGCGTTGATCCCAAATGTCAGAGTCAGGACAAAATATCAGTGTTTGTTAAAAGCATGCAGTTTGGCAACAGTGGATGTTAGCATTTGTTAGCCATGGCCAGAGATTACTAACAGTTCTGCGGCTACAGCCCCCACTATCCTGCAGCTCTTTCCACAATGTTTTTATAACACACAACAAATGCTGCGCTTGGACTTTCATTCAATGTGTGTAAATACATGTCTCATAAAGTCTCAGGCAAATCAAACAAACACAAAGTAAGCTTCACATATGCACATAACAAACCCATGTTGCATGCTGCACCAGCGTGCCTGTGTGTGGGACACTTGCTCACTGTGGTTGATGCTGGACAGTTTTTACCATGAGCTTTACACTGTGGTAATCTACTGGTGTTATAATGATAATTATAATTTTACACAGAAATACTAACCGTCACAAGTATGTGAAACCACATCTGACCACCCATATTGTTCGACCATATTGGCTCTTAGTTTGGACGATTTGACATGAGAACATCTTCTCAGCAAGAATATTTAGGAGTTCAGGACCAGGTTGTAGCAACACATCGGCGGCCATAATAGTTTGTCAAAATTTTGAGTTACTCGGTTGAAAGACCAAAATAATGATCACAATGTGTCACAAAGAATATTTATGTTACTGTTGAACTTTTTGAGACTTTGCTGAGTGAATGTCTGATCTAAATGATTGATTTGTATCAACATCGTATATTTCATCAAGACAAGAAAGCAAGACAAGTTATGTCAGTTGCTGAAAAAAGATCACAGACTGTTCTATAAGGAAGACTTTTTGATAGTGGACTTAAAAGTGGACTGTAACTTGTGGACCCCAATGTATGTGTGTGAAAGGCTCAAAGCATAGGCTGCAAAATGCAAGATTGATTAATTTATCCATGTATTAATCATCACTTTTGTATGTAATTATTACTTTGTCAGTGAAATAACTGCATGGGCATCAAAGGACTATGTTCTTAATTGTTTATGTAAAATGAACATTGAGGAGTTTATTGAAAAACATTTTATGTATAGTTTCAGTATTTGCGTTGCACCCTTTCACACAAAATTCTTTGTTTCTCATTGTTTAAAGAAGTGTGCACTGTGGGTAAGTCAACTTCCAACCTCGTTTTCCAAGTCAATGACTACTGCCCCAGTATTCATAAAAAGAAATGCAAATCTACCCAACTCAGTTAGCATATATATGTAAATATACCATATCATCCAAATATACTATATTATTCATATATCTCAGTAGCTCTTCATGGCAACACTGCATCTGTTCTTTCTGTTTTCCACATAATAAATTCTGTTTTTTTGTCAAATTTTGGCTCATTTGATAGACTGAATAGCTAATAATTCTATGCTCTGTGTGTGTAGGGGTGAAGCCGTACGCTTGTTCCATGTGTGACATGAGGTTTTTCCAGCGTTACCACCTGGAGAGACACAGACTCACTCATACGGGTATGCGTCCATTTACCGTACCCAGTTCAAGTTAAGAAACTTAATTTAATAAGCTAGTCTTGTCTAGATCACTATTTCTTACTGAGGAGAGGCTTCATTTAAAGTCTCCTTATTCTCAGCAAAGATTTTTTCCAGATATATTTAATCAACCATTTGTCATTTGGAAATCCAGACAAAATAGCCATGTAGAATCATTGGCCATTTTACCATGTAAGTTTAGTAAATACCTGTCATGAACTTAAATTGTTCCTGTGGACCCCTCAAAGTGTATTATCCCTCTTGTACCATTGCTGTTAAACACAATTTCTCTATTTTTAAAATTTTCTTGGTTTCTGGTGCCTTGTTGGCAAAGTTGAAGAATTCAGACAGCTTATTTACTAATCACTGTTATTGTGGTTGAGGAGCTCTGAGTACGTTTGAAGGAAGCAACATGGTTTCACAGCCAAAGTATAAGAGGTGGGGTTGAGTGGTCAAAATGTAGCGTCAAAGTTGTATCTAAATATTGTTATTTGAAGGATCTAATTCTTCAGAAGAGAGTTTAACTCTGGATTTTGGAAAATATGTCATTCTTTAACATAAAGTCATATTTTACAAAATACCAAATGATTTTAAATAAACATTTAACAGTTTTGACGTTACTCTCCTGCACTGACCAGTCGTGTTGCAGTATCTGATTAACTGGAGCTATGGTATATTATGGGAATAGTCCTTTGATGTCCACACTTATTTTACATACAGACTAATGGCTGCACAACTCTTGTTTCTAAACTGTTATTGTCTGGCTTTTTAAATTAAGATTTCTATTTTATTCATTGTGCGATTGCTTAAAGCAGGGGCTTCTGCTGTTAATCAATGGCGGAGATCAGATTGGAAGCTTTTGAAAGTCGTGCCAGTTGAGTGCTAGAAAACAAGCACACTTGTAACATTGAAAGCGACATATGCTTTCATGCCACCATAAGTCAAATTGATGTGTTCCATATAGATGTTAAACTGATCTTGAGTGGTGGAAAAGTGTGCTATTGTTTCTGCTTTAGCTGCCCAGTATGATCACCGTCTTAGCCTTTTTTTGCTGTCTTAATGCTGACTCATTTTTAAACACGCTTGGCTCATATTGTGTTGCTGTTTTGTTTCATGATGTATTGTAGATAATTTGAAAATGAATGCTCCCAATAACAGAAGACACATTTACGAATTGGAGTCAAATCAAATCGCTCCTTTGCATGAAGCTTGATTAGAATGTGTAATGTTTGCCAGGTCCGAGTGGTGTAACTTCTCTGAATGATGTTCCTTTTATGCAAAAGGATCGCCATAGCTAATATGCCGATACTTTGTGTATGTAGGGGTGAAGCCCTACGCTTGCTCCATGTGTGACATGAGGTTCTTCCAACGTTACCATCTGGCAAGACACAGCCTCACACATACTGGTATGCGTCTGCTTATTCTAGCTCATTAGATTGTGGTGTTTTAAAAGTAACATTTCAATTCAGTTTTATTTGTATAGTGCCAAATAACCACAAACATTATCAAAAAGCACTTGACAGAGTGGGGTTTTTCGACTCAGCAGTGAAAACTGAGATTTAAGTTGGCTACCAGCTCCAAGCATTCACATTTTAATAAACATAAAGATGTATCCAGACATGTATTAGTTAAACAATTTTTTTTAGCTCCTCATGTAAATACATGCATACATTGTGCAGCACCTAAATGTACACTGCTACCCCTGCTGACTTCTCTACTTTAGCTGATTGTGTAATGTAGAAGCAAGAGTTATTTGAAGGGAAGAGTTGATGGATATTTGTGAAACGTCTTTTTCTGTTTCTTATATTTACATACTTTTTGTGTGTAGGGGTGAAGCCATACGCTTGCTCCATGTGTGACATGAGATTTTTCCAACGCTACCACTTGGCAAGACACAGCCTCACTCACACGGGTATGGGTTTACCCTTCTTTGTTACATTAGAGCCCAAATACCCAGATTACTGAACTTTATCTGTCCCTTTTGTTACATTCGAGCCCAAATACCCAGTTTACTGAAGTTTATCTGTTCCTTTGTTATAAAATGATTTGAGTCTAGTTTTTAAAATACACATAGGCATAAAGCCAATGTAAACACTAGGGCATGCTGAAGATACCTTTTGGTTATGCCTTAACGCTTTAAGGCAGCATTTTCATGTGTAGTAATACCTTTAATACCCATAAACACTTTCAGCCTTTTCAATGCATTTCAGCATTATAGACCCTGCAGACAGAAAATGTTAGTACAATACATTAAGTGTTTAGTTATACAAGTGCCACTGCTTTTGGCATGTCTGGATACATGATATAAGTGAGTGTGTCCTGTTCAGTTCATTGTGTTGTTTTTACAAAATACTTTGCTCTGTGTGTGCAGGGGTGAAGCCATATGCTTGCTCCATGTGTGACATGAGATTTTTCCAGAGATACCACCTGGCAAGACACACTCTCACCCATACGGGTATAAGTTTTACTTATCCCTCTCACTTATGTGTAGGCATGGCCTACCTGTGAGACTTTAGTAAATTGTAATATGTGCTACTCAATATTCTTGATTATGTAAGATGTAAGAACATTTAGGTTTTTTCCTTTCTCTATTTGCTAATTGCTTTTTGGGTTGACACATTTTATGTCGTATGAATAGACTAGTTAGTCATGAACATACATAGACCTTGCAATGACATGACACTGACTCGTGTGTGAAATGACATATGTTGTGTATATAGTTGATGAGAAGTTTTTTCTAAAGTTTGGTACTGTATGCATTTAGGGGTGAAGCCATACGCTTGCTCCATGTGTGACATGAGGTTCTTCCAGCGTTACCATTTGGCAAGACACAGCCTCACTCATACTGGTATGCCTGAATTAATTGTTCCCCTTTCAATATGAAACCTTTGATTTAAAACTCCACATGATTGCTTGTATTGATAACTCCCTCTATATATGATTCCATAATAGGTTAATTGACTTCCCTTTCAAAAATGTTTAATAGATTTTTTAGGCTTTGTTGGAAAACTGTCCACTGAGAAAACGACTCTCTGATCAGTTTCTGATTAACACTTTAATTGTACTGCTGCATGTTAAGCATTATATTACATAGTTATTAGAAGGAGCATTACACTGAAAAGCATTTTAAGTTAGCAGGATAAATGAATAATACACATGGTTGTCTGAATGGCAACCTGTAAACCCTTAATTATGATTTTCCATGACTATTAATGTCTGCTGGTTCTTGAACTCTTCAGTGTAATGCAACTTTGTAACACAGCATGCAAACCTGATATAATTTCATTTTGGCTTGAACTTCATCAGTATGTTGAAGTACATCTAACTTTCTTGTGCTCTGTTTAGGGGTGAAACCATATGCTTGTACCATGTGTGACATGAGGTTTATACAACGGTACCAACTGGAAAGACACAGTCTCACTCATACAGGTACGTATTAACTCAACCCTCTTTCTCCTCTACTTTGGTCCAGCATGTGCCCACATTAATGTTTACATGGCTGCTTCAAACTCGAGTTTGTATTGCTTTCTATCATCATATTGACAAGTGATAATGTTTCATGTCACATTTACAAGGAGCTTCATAAGCATGTGCAAAATAATGTAATAATGCAAAGACTTTGCCTATGAAATGACATGATGACCATGAAGCAAAAAGTCACTACACTTCAGATATATTGCTTATCATTGATAATTGTTTAGGTTTTAGATTTTGGCAAGAATTAATACATTTACATTACGGTTTACTTTTTCTTTGAATCAACTAAAATCTGCTGCAAGTAGAAATTCTACTTTGACACAATACAGCATTGTATAAATTCTAAATTCCCCATTATTAATGCATATTAATGTTGTGTGAGGGAAGATCAACTGTGTCTAAAAACTGCATCAAACTGGGTCAAGAAAGGTGTTCACTCTGGAGCAGCTGTAGGTGTGTCACAGCCTGTAGCTGACCTGTGTGGGGTAAAAACGCTGCAGGGTTTCAGCTGATGTGAATGGGACTTTAGTTTATATTTAGGCCAAACATCTCATAAGGTCGAGTCATTGTGTCATTTCACATTCAAAGTAATAATGAAGAAATAACACATAATCCTATTTTATGAATAGTTGTATTTGCTATTATACTTGAGATTTGTGTAATGACAATATGACAGTATCATTTTTAGATTTGAAGTGAGAGTTGTTTTTTATTATAAGCTAGCTTCTGTGTGAGGATTTCTGAGTATTTTCTGTCACTATAAATCAATTTAAATCAGAGTTGCTCTGCAAACCAATGTCTAATATTAAAGGGGACTCATTATGCTTCTTTCTCATCTTATCTTGTGTTACAATATCTATATTAAACATGGGTCAGATTCAATTAATTTCTTATATGGTAATCCAGCAGTGCTCCAGCATGGAAATAACCAATAATAATGTTTTGCGTCAGTAGAAAAACATTCTACTTTCAACATTAGCATTGTATTTTCTGACAGCAGATGTTGATCACTTAATTCCAAGCTATATTTCATTTCCCACACAAACAACTATTAATGGAAATATATAGAAAAACTATCACATACACATTGTGACTGAAAGAGAATCCTGCACTTTGTCACATAAGTAGTTAATGGGCACGCTATTTTTCAAACAGATGTTTTGAAACTTTGCACTCTTCGGATGTCCGTGCTGTTCTCTCTGTTATTCCAGACCGACACGCTGATATAGTTCCCGAATAAAAATCTAGAGCTGAAAATAAGCACAGTGTGTCCCTTTTAATGTGTTGTGCATAGTTGTTTACCAACTGCCTAAAATTGTCTAACCTCTGTGATCAGCGTGACCAAACTTTTTGTGAACAAATCTGTTTGTTGAAATTACACGAACACAAGCACCTATTGGTATCATTCAAAAAGATAACATGTTTTTTGTGCTTGTTGGAATTTGTCCATTAGGGACCTCGATTTTGCCTCAATTGATTGTCTGGTCATTTGGTTTTTAGGTTTGAAGATAAGCTCATGTTGAGGTCTACACAATTATTTTTTTTCCGAATTTGAACTTGCGTTCAGCAGTTGCGGTGTTTTTCAATCAGATGTGAAAATGTAATTTTCAATTGGAATAGCAGTCTTTTTGAAGCATGCTGGATTTTCCAGTGTAAACAAAGCGCTGATGAGTGCAACCAAACTTTACTAAGCATTTAGTAAAGTTTAGCATCGATCATTTTTGGCAGTTGAATCTCTTTAATGCTAAAGTTGGTACTTTGTGTGCATAGGGGTGAAGCCGTACGCTTGCACCATGTGTGACAAGAGGTTTTTTCAGCGCTACCACCTGGCGAGACACAGCCTCACTCATATGGGTATGCGTTTGCCAATCTTAACCCAGTCACGAGATTAGGATGCTGCAACATCTGAATGCTCATTTTAAACATTAAATATCTTTATTCATACACAGATTATGATGGATCAGATACTTTGTGTGTTAATGGCCACTAGATGACATCATCATCTCATGTATTGTGTAAATGGATTTTAGATTTCTGGGATCATTATAATTTATAACTTGTTATATTATATTTCATCCTGTATTTAGGGTTTAACATTGGTTATTAACCACAGATATCAATTTAGTGCAGACTGGTATTCTTCAGTGAAGTACAGATTTATTTATTTTATTCTATCATTTATTTTCTTAGTATCAGAGACACAAAATTAATGTTTCTGATGCTCTGCATTTAGGTGTGAAACCTTATGCTTGCACCATGTGTGACATGAAGTTTTTTCAGCGTTACCACCTGGCGAGACACAGCCTCACTCATACGGGTATGGGTCCGTGCACCGTGCCCATGACATTCAGTGTTAGATATCAGTGTGCACAGTGAACACTTCAGTCATATAACTGTAATGTTTAAGGCAAATGTCAAGATGCAGTCAGTTTTAATATAGTAGTTTCAGAGTCTGTATCATCATTTGAGAAAAGCAGTAAAACTCTGAATCATTCTTTTGTTCTTCTGATTGTTGGTAACTACAACACAACAAGGATAGAGGATTTTTTTTTTTTAAGTTTTCTGTTTTTTGCATGAATTGGCAATTGTGTGGTTAATAACCAATAGCATAGATATTCATTTCTAAATTTAGACAAATGGAAAGTGAGGCCAAGTAATATAATATTGCTACTTTACATTTAGGTGTGAAACCTTATGCTTGCACCATGTGCGACAAGAGGTTTTTTCAGCGCTACCACCTGGCAAGACACAGCCTCACTCATATGGGTATGCGTCCGCCCACCTTACCCATGTCACTGAAATCAGAATGTATTTACATAATGCCAGATACAACGTCAGGCATTTAAAGCAATTGTCAATTATCTTTTGAACTTAACCGTAGAACAATTTCTTGGTTAGGCCTCACCAACATAAAGCAACCATAAAGTCCTAGTGTGTAAAGACAGGACAGCAACATCATCAGCTCATGTGATGTGTTTACTTGTGGATGTGGGAATTGGAAATATTCTTAATTGGATTTGGGGAAAAAACAAAACAATGAGCAATAATTTCCCAAAGACATTTTCATAGAACTAAAAAGTGGTTAACAACCCATCAATTCTTAATAGTTACTAGGTGTGTATTTCTTATTGATGGATTGTGAACACAAGAAGTTTGAAGTCTGAAAATAATACCCTAATGCTCTGCGTTTAGGTGTGAAACCTTTTGCTTGTACCATGTGTGACATGAGGTTTGTTCAGCGTTACCACCTGGCGAGACACAGCCTCACTCATACGGGTATGCATCAGTGCATTTGCCCTTCTCACATTTTGTAATTCATTATTACATAGTCTTCATTGCGCTGATATCAACAGCGCAAAAGGTTTCAAAGTAGAAGTTTGATTTAAGAGAGAGTACATTTAGTATTTGTGTATAAACCTCTCAAGCACCAAGAATTAGCTTTGTGAAAGTCATTTATGTTACAATTAAGTAATGTGGTTCACTTGAGAAAAATATTCCCTCTTTGACAATTAGCACCTTCCAAAATAATTAATTGAGAAGCCTGAAAACCAGCGGCACAAACACATTTGTCTTTACTTTGCTTTCAAACTCAACTACATGTTTAGTTATCACAATTCTTAGAAAATAGCTTTTCAGAAAATAATTCCTCAGCCCTCTTAATAGGCACAATCATCTTGGTAAAAATAAAAATAAAGCATGATACATATGTTGGAGTTAAGTTGCTCAGTGGGAGGTAATTTCAAAGACACAAATACATGGTTATCTATTAACATGATATAAATTCTACCTGATTTAATAAGCTGATTACACGATGTACATTAAAGGTATTGAATGATTGTAAGTGTAATTCTAAATATGGCTAATATATTTTTTTATTGATAGAGCTAAAACATTCAGTTTTGTAGCTGTTTTTGGTAAAATACAGAGTTAGAGAAAGGAAGCATTTGACATCTTTATGATTTTGCACTAATTGGCACATGTATGGTTAATTACTAGTAGTGCAGGTGTTTATGGTAAAGAATGGAAAGTGAGGTAAAGTAATATAATATTGCTACTTTGCATTTAGGTGTGAAACCTTACGCTTGCACCATGTGTGACAAGAGGTTTTTTCAGCGCTACCACCTGGCGAGACACAGCCTCACTCATATGGGTATGCGTCCGCCCACCCTACCCATGTCACTGAAATCAGAATGTATTTACATAATGCCAGATAAAAATTTAACTGTCTGAGGCTATTATTAATATTCTGTAAAAGTGAATATTACTTTTGTCTTAATCAATAGTATCACACTTCATCTACGTAAATGCAACATTGAAGTAAAATCTTTACATGTATATAAATACAGGACTGTGACATCATCAGCTCATGTGATGTGTTAAGTTGTGGATTTTGAATTTGATCAACTCAGTTTGATGCATTTTTAATTGAATTTGGAGAAAACAATTATTCAACATGCATACTGTTTAGGAAAATTTCACAAGTGGTTAACAACCCATCAATTGTAATTAGATATTTCAATTACATATCTGATTGATGGATTGTGAAACAGAAACTAAAAGTCCTGAAAATAATGTATTGATACTCTGCATTCAGGTGTGAAACCTTTTGCTTGTACCATGTGTGACATGAGGTTTGTTCAGCGCTACCACCTGGCGAGACACAGCCTCACTCATACGGGTATGGGTCCGTGCACCGACCCTTCTCACATGATACAGATCAACAGTTATCTTAAATTGTTCTAATATGAGGGATACGCTTGTGTGCATAGGAAAAAAACTTTTTAATATTTTGTTGGGTGTGCAGGTTAGTTGCTGTTGGTTTAATAAATTATTGTTATTGTTTATTTCACATTTCTGCAACCTGTACTTAAAACTCTGTTAGGTTATTTAGTAGAAACAGATAGTTGCCCTCTAGAACTGCAGATAGCGTGAATCTATTGTGTGTTGCACACCCATGGTTTTGCTCAAACTCATTCTCGTGTAGGTGAGGATCCAAAAGCCAATATTCTGGTTTTAAATTCCAGTTAATCCGTTTGGTTAGATGCTGTTCATTGTTGATCAGGCCTTGTGTTGATCAGACTTTTAAAAATACCAGAATGTGAAGAAAGCAAAGGATACAGTTGCGATTTAGTTATGTTTTATATTTTTGAATCAGAATCCAGCTTGATTTGGAACACTGGTCCTGACTTTGTCCAGGCTGCAATTCTTATAATTTTAAATTATTGATTTTTTTGTCTTTTTACCATAAAGACTAGATTCAAAATGTGTTTACATTTAACATGGACAATTTGGGGCTTATAGCATTTTGTCAAATTCTGGTAAATTCAATTTTAATGTTTTAGCAGAAAAGCATATTTTGTATTTATCCAGACTCTTGAAAGTCAATAAGCATTAACATCACAAACCCTTCTAAAATCGGACCATTACTGTATCACCTGACTATTTATCTTTATATAAGTTTGTGTAATTTGTATATCATTCTACCCCATCTTAAATGTATAAACTGCCTTGGAAACTTGCTTCTAAGGCAATTTAATCCTAATTCAGAAAATACAAAATTCAAATCCTGTGTACGAAAAATTAACTATGACTTAAACTATTTGTTTGTTTTTATGTTGTAAATATAGATGTAATGGATGAGAGAGCTGAAATGGTATTGTAGGTTTTTGCAGTGTCAAGTGAGGATTCAAATGATTATTCAGACCAAACATACTGTAGTTTAAATGTTAATCTCACACAGCACATATAACAGGTCCTGTTGTTTTTGTTGGAAGCCTGACATGTTTAATTTCATATTTTGTTTAGAAATATCAGCTGTATTTTTAGTTGCATGTTTTATTTACATAAGTAAATGCAGATAAAATACATCAAATTAAAAGAGTTATTAGCAGTGTTTTAGTGCTACCTTGAGCTTCACAGTTGTATGTATTGCACATGTGGCTGGTAGGGCTAATATATTGCTCTGTGTGTGTAGGGGTGAAGCCGTATGCTTGTTCCATGTGTGACATGAGGTTTATTCAGCGTAACCACCTGGAGAGACACAGCCTCACTCATACGGGTATGCGTTCCTTCACCGTACCCTCATTTACTGAGAAAGGCACTGGCGCTTGCAACAGAGCGCGGTCACAACAAACTCGAGTTTGGGTCGTCAAGTCATTTGATGGGATGTTGAACCAGCCTCAAAATACTTGCCCCAGTTTTTGGGTTCTATGTTACGTAGATCTAAGCCATGAAAACAAGAAATTCCACTCTGATCTACACATAATGAGTTGATGACGAGGCCTTATAGAATATCCATTTGCTGAAACTACACGTAAAATGTACTGATAGGGCAGTGTTGTTCCAACTGTGTTGGAAAATGTATTCTGCAAAGTCAAATTAGAAAGTTTCACCCTATGTGTTGGTACAAGACGCTAAAATTGATGCATTGACTGTATATGTGTGTGCTCTTGTAGGAGAGAAGCCATTTGCTTGTGACATGTGCGATATGAGGTTTATCCAGCGCTACCACCTTGAGAGACACAAGCGTGTCCACAGTGGGGAGAAGCCTTACCAGTGTGAACGGTGCCAGCAGGTATGTATGAATAAATGGACAGAAAATGAATTGACCCTAACATTTCTGGTATTCTGAATGGTATAACCCATTAAGACCTAAGGTGCCAAATGACAACACACTCTGAAAACCAAATGCTTATTTGAAAATCACCTCCTAAAACCTGTGTTTTCTGAAGAGCTGACAGAATTGACTAAGTCTTCAAAAACCTTGATTTTCCAGTCTCTAAAGCAGATATAATGAAATATAATGTGAGGATTCTATTCTAAATTATGGCCTTTTCCCTAAACTTGGTGATCAAAAAAACAAAAACAACTTGCAGAGATTTTTGGGCCCAACTTTCTTTATCGTTGATTTCATTGTTGTTTTTGTCAAATCTACTTCAATAATACTCCTTTATTATCCTTAAATTGTCATGCAATAGTCTGAAAAGCTTCTCTAAATTGTTTTGCAGGCTATCAAATAAGCAAACTACCTTTACCATAATGCATTTTGCCTTTTCCGCGAGTATATCTGTGAATTACAATGTATTTCATCTGTCACACGATGACATTGTGGTCGAGAAGTCTACATTTCATCCGGATTTAAAGGGAGAATTACACAAATGTCGGTTTATACACTCACGTTTTTACTTGCATATGTTGCATCTGCTCAAATGGGTTAAATTCAGACTTTGGCCTCTTGTATTTGTATGGATCAAATGTGCAATATGAATATTAGTTTCTTGATGTTTTTACATTAGATTTGTCTTTATTGCTGTTTCTTTCTCCTCAATGCTATTTCAACACATTAACTCCCACATTTATGTGAATTGTTAATCACGTCCAATTTGTGTTTCAAGAACTTTTCTCGAACAGACCGGCTTTTGCGGCATCGGCGGTTATGCCAGGGTCGCAACGTAGCCAAAGTAGAGAACCAGCCGTGCTGCGAACCACGTCCATATCCCCAAGAACCCCCGCCCGCCCCCCCAACCTGGAGTCCTCTGCATCCCCCTCCAGGCCGGCTGGCAGTCTGACATTCCACGTTCCCTACATCCACCACAAGGCTAGAGAAGGGACAAGCCACAGGGTTTCTTTTTCTCAGCTCTGTGCGTAGTGGGGCCACACTATAGCACAGACTGATCTTGCAGCTCCAGTCTTGGGATTACTAATGACAGAGGGACATTTTGTGTTATTATTTTGTTCACTTTTTACTGTGTTTTCCTTTTTCCTTTTTTTTTCCTTTTTAAAGACTAGACTTTTCTGTGATGAACAGTGGTCCTGTTTTGTACTTAATCTAATTGATTTTTGCAAAAAGAAAAAAAAAAGGTTTATTATTGTTAAAAAAAATATCTGCATTCGGTGGTACTCTGGAAGGGCAGTGGATATTGTTGATCTTGACGTCTTGGCAACAAAATGGAATGAAGTGTTGAGATAAAAGTATTTGAGCTTCTTTCCAAGTTTCCTTATGTGGCCCATTTTGATGCAAAAGAATTTGCACTTAGGTCAAAAATGAAACGGAACATCCCTTTGTAATACAAGGAAACCATTTTGTTGGCGTCTCATGGACCAGATCTTGCTTGACTCTACAGGTAACATAAAGTTACGCATTAAGACATTTCACTACAAGCAGCGTCTGGTCTCAATGTGGCACAAACAACAAGATTTCCTTGACTTCATCTTCACAGAAGGTACAGTCTTAATGATTTCTTTGTGTAAATAATTGAAAATATTAATTATTATTTCACCATGGGGCTTGAGTGATGATTTTTTGAATGCACAAAATGGGCCAGAAAGAAACTGGAAATGTAATATTATGTGTCAAACACGGTCGATCCTCACTATTTCAGCGAAATCTTGAGGAACGTAAGAGTGTTAATGTACAAACAAAAAGAAATATCAGACAGTGCTTCATAACTGTAAACCAGGACTTCCAAGATGTGTTGATGAGAGGGCAACCTGCACGTTGTGTTCTGTGTATGCTGATGACTCAGGAAATGGCACAAGATGGCAGCCTTAGCGAGTCCTCCTCTTCTGTTACGCTATTGTACTTAGTGTATATTTTCAGTGTATACAGAGATCTCCAGTGCTTAAAAGAAAACAGTCTCTCAGCTCTGTCCATAGACCATGGTCTAAAATAAGGCAGGTTGGCCACTTAAAGTCCCATTATGTTGTTTGTACAGATTCTCACATTGTGAGATTAGTGGGGGTATACAGAATCTCGTGGCCTTAGTGTGTTCCTGTTTATTTTATTTTATTTTCATTTACTTTTTTCTTAACTGTTCATTATTGTGGATCAGATGTATTTACTGAGATGGCACAGCCTTTCATCATCATGGTTTGTGTTTTTTATTTTAAAGCCGTCGTGGTTACAGAATGTTGATGGCTTTACTGGCGCTAAAAAAGACTAAAGTGTTCTCCTGTCGAAAGAGGTTGTCTTTATGATGATAATGAATATTTGGGGTCGTGTTACACAGTGTAGAATCCTGAAGGAGCCCTTAGGAGTTGGACAGTCCATGTGAGAAGTCGGTAATGCTCAATTGATTCCCACTGCAGTGCTTTGGCCACTCACAGGCCACAGCAGAATCAACACTCGCTTGACTCTGCGTCACACTAACAATTGCCTTTTTTATCCAAATACTATGTGGTTGGTGTGTAATACTGGATGTCTGTCATGTCATTGGGTTTAGCCTTAAGTAAGTGCAGATACACAAATAATCATTGTAGTACTAAATGATATTGTAACAAACAATTTCTTTTCAAGATTGAACTTTGTTCGTCCTCCCTTGGAGGTCTCTGGCAGAGAGACGTTTGATCGGAGCCGCTGTGCTGCCTGTTGAGGAAATTCTCAAACTTGATCCTTTCTGTGATTGGCTAGTCAGTGGTGTGATGTTTAACCCAGAATTCAGTGCTGGGTGGGAGGATTAGTCTACCAGACCAAACATGTGCATATTAAGACGTCATAACAGAGAGCGAGTACCCGGCGGCAGAAATCCATCAAGGGGGATGCTAGGGACTGCAGTCTGATTCGATTTACACATTGTTTTAATTTAAAGTTTCAGATGAGACTTTAGTGGACATAAATCTATTGATTTCAAGACAAAGTGGTGTGACGTTTGTGTGCACAAACCGGGGATTTAGTTTGAAGTGAAAGGATAAAGTTTGAGAAATGCATTACGTTGCTCTGGAAACACATATTCCAAATATGTGGAAGGGATACCGCTAACATGAGCACACACTGACAAATGGCTAAAGGGCAATACAGTATATAGTTGACGTCACTTATTAATACCTTTTTGTCATTTATTGTTTTTTAGTATTATCAATCTCATTGTTTAAAGGCAATAGAACCCTTGAGTCTCAAATCATTTGTTTATAAGATTGAGGTTTAATTTTTCAGACGGATCAAATGATTTATTTGATTCTGAGGATTTCTCATCACATTTTTGATGATTGTTTCAAGGACCTTTTTTTATTCTGATGAAAATGTAAACACTGGAGTGAAAGGAAAAAAAGACAAAAAAGATATGGATATTTTTTCCTTCAGACTGTACTAGATTTTAGGTTTTAGACAAAGCCTATTTCTCCTCAACCTGACAGAAAGTGGACTGAACAATTTGGATCAGTACAGTTGAGAGCCCAGTATGTTCAGTAATTTTGACATTAGACGCAGTAGTTCCACAACAAAATGTTTTCTTTCTTATACAAAGTCCCTGGTATTTGTAGTAAATTATATTGATAATGGTATTAGATGAACAACAGCATAACAGTAGCTATCACAGATTAGTTGTTTTCTTTATTAGTCTTGCATGCAGAGTTATGGTCCTCAGTTAAGATAGGATCTTGATATTGATTATTTTGTGTAGGAAAATGAGTGCATAAGAATAACTTCCTAAAAAAATGTTACAATGATTATTGTAAAATGGGCTAACTAATATGTACCCTTGTGATCCAATTAGTTTCAACTGTATGAAAATCAGAGGAGAGGCTTATTATTATGCTGAATAAAAGAATTTGTAAAGGAAACCTCTGTTCACTTTTGATGTGTTTTTCAATTCTCAAACAAGTAGGAAAGTTGAGGCTTTATAGACGGATTTACTGCTCATATAATGATCCGCCATCCTGCCCCAATTGCTTAAATTCATTCATTCATTCATCTAATGTTTGGTATTTGAAATCATTTTAAGAAAAAAGGACTTTATTTTTGTTATTCTGGTCCCCCTGGGTGGAACTGGGTAAGAATATCGTTTATATGTTAGATAAAGTTGAGTGGTCAAATATAAATCAGAGTCTAAATGGGTAAATAGAGTATAACTATTTCGTTCGAATAGATCTTTAGAATTTGTTTGAACAGCTTTCGGTGAAATGGGTCTATTAGCAGAAAATGATTATAAAATAGTCCTAGTGATGTTTTTTCCTAGTGTTTCATCTGAATTGTTGTTTTCTTTACCCTAGAATGGGCCATTTACATTTAAATACTTTATATCTATATCAGGAGCAGGTCCTCTCTACAGAGGCTGCCATGTTTTTTACAGTAGTCCAGACTGGACAAACTAAATCTTTTGAGTTATTATGACGACTGAAGGCTACAATAGGTTCTCTGTCATGTTTGGAAGGGGAAGGGGAGGGTGACGGGTATTTAGCTGCAATATGACACTTCACCACTAGATGTCACTAAATTCTACACACTGAACCTTTAATTTATTAAACGAATTGAGGTTGTAGTGACACCAGTGTTGCTGCAGGGGGCAGCAGCTGCTCTGAGAGCGCAGGAGGACGCAGAAGAAGAAAATGTAGACTGGAGGAGGAAGTGTTTCTGATGAACAAAGCGTCGAAATCAGAAGACAAACATCGTCAACACGTGATCGGACCTGACAGAAGACAGAGTTAATGCTTCAACAGGACGGACAGGAAGAGGTTTTGTTCGCCCGCAGCTGAACATGTCCGCTGACAACACCGCGGCGCAGCGTGCGGCTGATCGCGTCTGTGAAGACGGAGACGATAGAGACGAGCCGCTGGCTTTGTGTCAACCACATGAAGAGGGATTTAAACCGGTGCCGGAGCTGAACACGACCCCCTCCTCCTCCTCCTCCTCCTCCAGGTTCCTGCAGGTGGAACTGGAACTGAACACCCACCTCCGCCGGCTGAGCTTCAGCGAGCCGGTCCGGTACATCTACAACCCGCTGGAGTACGCCTGGGACACACACCGCTGCTACGTGGAGAGGTTCTGTCAGGCCGGGCAGAGCGTCCTGTTCCTGGGCATGAACCCGGGACCTTTCGGCATGGCGCAGACTGGGGTGAGCAGCGGTGACACTCAGATTTCTCACTGTGTCCACACAGTAAACAACAACAACAACACAACTGTCATATGCATGAAAACAAACTTCATTCCAAGAACTGTTATTATCATTAGTATTATTAACAGGTGCTGCTATCATTAAGGGAGTCATTACATCTATTATTTCATCATCACAACCAGTGTGACAGTTTAAATATGACAGATACACTATGGTCCACCCACCTCTCCTCTCTCCCCCAGCTGTCTCCTCTCACCACAACTGGTGGAGGCAGATGCACCCTTCACACAGTCTGGTTCTGCTGGAGGTTTCTCTCCACAGTTGCCAAGTGGCTGCTCATTGTGGGAACTGTTGGCTTTCTCTTTAATAATGTAAGGTCCTGACCTTACCTTGTTAAGTGCCTTTAGATAATCTATGTTGTTATTTGATGCTATACAAATAAAATTGAATCCAAGTTAGCTGAAATGAGGGTGATTAAAGCAGGTGGACCCAGCTTTACTTGGACTGAGAAATGAAAAAGTATCAATAATTACCACAATATAATTATCATCATCATCATTAGCAATATAAACAAATATATTGACATATTGTTAATGCATTGTGTAAACACAGTGAAGAGATGCATCATATACTGTCTGCTCCTGCCTCCAGTTCAATTGCAATAATCGGGTTTCAACCAGTAGAGGGCGATCCCCTTTCATATTTACCTCACAAAGTGCTGATATCAAACATTTAGCACCAAAATGTCAAGATCTGGACCCGAATCAATCAACAACACTTCATATCTCTGTACATTTGTTTTTAGCTGAAAAAGGTGGTTTAGGGATTATACTTGAATTGATTACTCTTTAAACAATCATTTCTTCTGTCCCCAGGTCCCCTTCGGTGAAGTGAAGTCAGTTGTTGATTGGCTGAAGATTGAAGGCGAGGTTGGTCACCCTCATGACGAGCATCCGAAGCGACGGATCACGGGTCTTGCCTGTACCCAGAGGGAAGTGAGCGGTGCACGTTTCTGGGGCTTCTTCAGAAAGCTGTGCGGTGAACCTGGGCTCTTCTTTCGTCACTGCTTTGTGCACAACCTTTGCCCGCTGATTTTCATGAGCGCCAGCGGGAAGAATCTCACTCCCCCTGAGCTGCCTGCAGCTGAGCGGGAGGCCCTCCTCGCCCTGTGTGACACAGCACTGTGCCAGGCTGTGGAGGTGCTGGGCGTCTCCATGGTGATCGGGGTCGGAAAGGTGGCAGAGCAGCGGGCGCGGCGAGCTCTCTCCACTGCAGGTGTCAGTGTGCGAGTCGAGGGCATCATGCATCCGTCACCTAGGAACCCACTAGCTAATAAGGGCTGGGAGGAGGTAGCTAAAGCCAAACTGGCAGAACTGGGTGTGTTGTCGCTGATGAACAACACATAAACTATTCAGACACAAGTGCAGGCTCAAGTTTTCCCTCACGTCAGTTTGTGTGTCTGTGAGTGATCGAACATTTTCATCCTCACTAACAATGGCAGCAAACAGCTCCACTAAGAGCTCACAGTACACTAATAACTCATGTAAACACATCAGCAAATGTCTGTTCATCATGAGGTGGTTTTATTTATAGAATTGAGGATTGATCATGGCACCTGGTTCATTTCTTTCTACCTTTTATATAACTATAAGGAAATGCTCAGGGGTCTTTGTCGTATAGGTTTCTGTCAAAGAAGCCTTTGATTACATTTGTTAAAAATGTATTTTGAGAAATTGCATGTGCATATGTATAAGCCTGATTGGAATGTTTTAGAAAATGCCTCTTTGAAAAAAAACCTCTAAACTCTACAAAAATATTTTGTACAAAAAACCACAAAACACATGTAAGTAAATATTGTTTATGTTAAAATACCACAGAGAAGCTTTTTTGTTGTGTTTTTTAATGATCATTTATTGTTAAAATGTTTTGTATTCTTTCTTATACTTTTAAATTCTTGTGCCTCTAATCCTGGACCCTTTATATGTTGTGTTAAAATAAATACAGCATAATGAAATAAAATGGTTCGTCGTTGTTGTTTACCTCTGCTACTCCATCTATGCAGGCTTACTGAAAACAGGCTGATATTTAGCAGGACAGTTTGGTAATATGATCACATTCAGCATGTTGATGAGTCATGCTAGGTGTTAGCATGCTCAGTGAAAGCTTAAGTTTAAGTGTTGGACATGTGCATTATTTTCAGTCACACTAGAAAAGTTTTTTTCTAAACAATAAATGTAGTAAAATGATGGCTGAAGTTTAGCTGCTTCATTTTCAAGGTATTATTAAAATAGTAGTTGCTGCATCTGTTCCACCATCAGGGTTCAGAGGTACACGTGAATATTATGAAGATATTTTTAATCCTATGTGTAACACCTGTACTGCTGTGAAAAGTCCACCATCTACCTGAACTCAATTTTATAAGTCAATCACAGTCCAGACTCTTTTCATGTGGTTTCCTGATAATGGAACGATCAAATGTTGTCAGGTTGTCTCTGTCTTCAATAATCTATTTACAACCTCCTCTGTTTACACCTCTACCACACCTAACTTACACTTACTGTGCACTTCTTTACCTCATCTCCCACACTTGTCTAATTGAACTGGTTTAGCACTTGATTCTACAACTTCTCCCACTGTCCTGAGGCTTTAGTGTTGTCCCTCTGTTATAAATCACTTTGGATAGAAGCTTTTGTGGAATGAGTGAAGGTAAAGTGTAAATCTCTGTGGTGTTAACAACACTGACAACCCTATTGTCAAAAAATCAAATCAGTTTGATTTGTTAGGAGGATGAGTTCATAGTTTCCAAATCTACCTGCAGGAGAACTGAACATGACTCAGATATGAGTCCCTTGTTGTGTGTGGGTTTGTGCTAGAACTAAACTGTCATCAAGTGTTCACCACTGGGATTGCAAATCTTTCGCAATCACTAATCATGTAGCATAAACAAAAGAAATCAAACAGCTCATAGACTCTTCTATATATCGAGGTCAGTGAAACATGGGGACTGATGAGTTTCAAACGAATTATAGATCATTTGACTTTTTCCGTCTGTTATTGTCTTTGTTTTTTCAGAGAGAAAACAAAAGAAACATCTACATCTGAATCACACATTCAACTTCTGCCTCATATTGTGAATATCTGTTGGTATGTTTTAACATTCTGCTGATTTCAGGATTGTGAGCTGACTGAAGTTATTATGAAGATAAATATTTAGGCCTTGAGGATGCCCCCCCCCCACCTGTTGTCACCCCCCTCCCACCCCCCTCCCACCCCTGCTTCTACTCAGAACTGTGATGAGCAACACCAGCAACAGCAGATCCTGTGTCCTAAAATCTGTGTTAACTAATGGGAGTTGGAGTCCATAGCGTGACTTTGCCACACTAGGAGCTATGATACCATGAACAGCATTTCCCATGAGTCACCCAATGTGAACTAATTTTCCACATGGGGGTGGGGGGGTGGGGGGGGGGGGGGTCCATATGGTTGAAGAGATGTTGTGAAAGTCTTGCACCTGACCGGAGTGCTCATCACTGTCCACAGACTGATGCCCACATCTAGTTCATGAGGCAGCAGAAACAACAGCACATCCATCTCTCAGCAGAATAAGGTAAGATTTCAAACTTCACCACCACATAGTTCATTCATGTATTAAATCCTAGCAAACCTTTATTTGAATTTTCTTAGAAAGCAATATTTATTCAATAATAACAGATAGAATTGTATGTAATTAGATTATTAACAAAAGGCAACATTGATGTGTAAGGAATGAGAATGCACAAGGAATTATTATTGCAAATGTAGCTTTAAATGTGCATGAATCTGTATTTTAGTAAGAATTTGATATAGTTTGTGCTTGTTTTTGTTAGATTGATGTGAAGATGTTTCCTACAGTGCTACAGCTACAAAGAAACCTCCTTTAACATCTTTAGTTCTTCACAGATTAAATGGTATTACCCAGTGCTCTTGTAGCCATATGAGTTTGTTGTTGATAAACACGTAGTGAAGCTATAGCCGGCCGGTTTTGTGCCCGTGCTGCATTCCTGAACTGACTCTGCTATCAACTTTCATCAGCTGTCTTCCTCCAGACTGAAACTGGAGCACATTTCACATTATGTTTTCTCACAGCGTCCCGATACCATGGATAAACAGTCCACAGTGGTGTTTCGAAATGTGGGGCAAATGTACTTCCCCCAAACCAGAGTGGAGTGCCACTACAGCTTGACCTCTGACCATCAGTGGAGCAGCAGTGACTGGATTGGCATTTTTGAGGTATATTCACAAAACTTTCCAACAACCCACTGAACCTCCCCAGCCACACCTTTCTTTGTTTTTAGGTACAGAAGCATTTGTGTAGTTTGTGGCCTAAAGTGTGTTTTCCGTTGTGCCACAGATGGGCTGGTCTTCATTGAAACAGTATCACACATACACATGGGCCCTTGTTGCTGAGGGATACACCGAGGGAACCAATGTAAACTGCTGTGCACTTTTCCATGGTGAGAATTCAGCCAAACATGAAAAATGATAATAACAAGTTCAACAATGCTTAAAATGCTACTTGAAGTTTCTGACAGATAGATGCGTGGTTAGTGTACCTGTGTTGCTCATTTTAAGAAAAAGAGAATAACTCAAATACACATCTGCTCCATACAGCATATTACCTGCCTCGTCCCGGGGACTTGGAGTACCAGTTTGTGTACGTGGATAAGACAGGAGAGGTGTGTGCCTCTAGTCGACCCTTCACTTTCTGTGCACCTAAACCTCTGGAGGAGCTGGAGACTCTGACAGAGAAACGAGGCGAAGAGGAGGACGGAGGGGAAAGAGAGGAGGACTTGCTCCTGGTTATCCCCAAGGCCGAGCTGCTGCAGGTACGAAGGAGAAAACACCAGCTCTGCAAATAAGCAAACCTCCTCTCCACTGAGATTCAATGAAATAATGCAAACCTGCTTGTTATCTCCAATTTGTTGTGAACAGAGTCGGCTGGAGGAGTGCTTGAAAAACCAGGCTGCTTTACAGCAGGCTCTGGATGCGACGAAAGAGGAGACACATGATGAGAAAGAAAAGAGTAAAAAATTACAGGTGGAGTGGGAGAATGAAAAAGAAGAGATGAGGGAGGAGATCTCAGCGCTGAGAGACGACCTGAAACAGAACTGTGACAAGTTGAAGAAGATGGAGGGAAAACACAAGGTATAGATCAGTCATGATGCCAGAAATACTTTTTAAACTTTCAATGATGACTGACACGTGATAAGGAATCTATGATGTTATATATGTATCTTATTTGTCTTAAGGATGCAAGGTATAGTCAAGAAAACCTGACGTCTGAACTGAGCAAACTTGTGACTGACAAGGCGGAGAGTGAGCAGCGAATCAGAGACCTGGAGGAAGACATCAAAGCTCTGAATGAGAGGGAGAACGAGGCAAACATGGAAGTGGAAAGGCGAGTGTTTGAGACATATATGCTACTTCAAACCTTTGTCTTGGCTCTGTGTAGTTCCTGGATCCTTAAATGATTCTTATTTGCTGTGCACAGGCTGAAGGAGAGACTGAAGAAAGTGTCCAGTCAAATGAAGCACAATGAGGAAAAGAGAAAAACTCTGCAGGTGATTGGTTGATGCTTCTTCTCTTGAGTAACTTGAAAGGGGGATAGAGGACACACAGGTCTGTTGAGTTCATGTAAGGAACCTAAACGTTACTGGGAACCAGGCCAAACGTAGATGTTTAGGTGTCATCCTATATCAGCAGTGGGAGTAAGCACATTTTATTTGCATCGTCTAACTTTCATGTTCCGTACCATTTCCAGAATTGTGACAGCTAGAATATATCTTCCCCCTTCTGCTATTTCTGTATGGATGTCCTTATTTTGTCCTCCTTTAGGCGGACAACGAGGCCAGGCTGGTGGAGGTGCGAGGGCTCCAGGAGCGTCTGGATGTTGGCGAGCATGTTACCGAGAGCCTGCGCCGGGAGCTGAGGGAGCTGGCCACCCGTCAGGCTCACACCCACACCGATCTGCACCAAGCCCGGCTGCAGGTGGCCCAGCTCACCCTGCAGCTGTCAGAGGAGAACCTGGTCCTCAGGGAGGAGCGCGCCAACTGGGCCCTAGAGAGAGAGGCCTACAAACATGGAGCAGAGGTGAGGATACTGCAGAGCATCATCCTGCACATCCATGATAAATCTGTAGCTTTAATCCTTCTGTGTGTTTTTTGTTTTAATGCAGGTGGATAAAAAGAAATTGCAAGAACTGAGTTGTGAGATGGAGAGGAAGGAGGAATGGCTCCAGGAGGAGAGGATGGAGCGGGAGAAAGTAGAAGTCGAGCTCGGGAGGGAGAGAGATTGCAACCGAGTAAGTATATATTTATATATAACTGCTTGTGTGCTGCAAAGCTGCGTCAGCTGCAATTCCTGGAGTTACATTTTTGGTAACTGGAGAACGATGCCAGAGTTCAGCACACTTCTTTTATTACTCACATGTCGGTACAAATAGAAAAGCTTTCTTGAACGATGAGCAAACAACTCCTCACACCATCATGTGACCTACAGTAGGAAAGAGGACAAGCCAGGTCAGACGTTCTAGGATAGTTTGTTGATGATGCTGCTGCTGCCCCCTGTAGGTGCTGCTGGGCGATGCAGGTCGAGAGCTGCAGGACTTGAGGGCCAGTCTGAGGAGGGTCCACACAGACAGGGAGGAGGAGCAGCTTGAGAAACAGGCAAGAGCTTAACACCAGATCCCACATACAGTTCATATTCATTTCTAACACATTTCTTCATCAGACAGTTGTTCATATGTCAACTGTTTTCATCATGATTTCATCTTTAGTTGTCCGCACTGCTACCGAATCTGTCCCCTCTGTCAAATGTGAAAGTGCATGAACACAATTTAAATAATATTCTCCTGGCCATCCTTCTTCACCCAAACAGCCTTTTTATCGTTACTTTTTAAGTTTATGATTTTCGTCTACTTTGCAACCAGCCGTAGAACTGGCAGGGTTTCCTACCAAGCAAAAGGTTTTGCTGTTGGGGCAATGTGACCATCGGTGGGTTGATGGGAGTACTTTTATATATATATTTAAATTTATAAATTCTATTCAGTGATTTGTTTTTTTTTAAATGTAATGTTTAAAGTGCGGCCCCTAACGTCCCCTGCTCTCCATACCAAGCAATTTCCAGTAGATGGCGGTAGTTTAACATTTAATGATACCAACCATTATTAAACCAAAATAAAAAGACTAAACCTGGTCAGTCTACAGCTTCACCAAAGGCAACACCCTTTAACTTTTCACCTTTTTTATATTTTTTTCCCCCAAATGTATTTATCTGCTTCTTCATACAAATTCAAGTATTTTTGTAGTTTTCTTCATTGTTTCACAAAAATTGAATTTGTCAAGAACAAACCAAAAATAAATAAATAAATGTATAGCTCAACCTGTAAGTAGGTGTACTGGTGTCTGAGAACCTGATGAACCTCAGAACCAAAGGTGCACACAAAATAACAAACACTTTCATGAGCTCATAAAATGAGATGAGATGACATTATACTTGATTTATGAAATTCTTCTTCTTGATCCTCTCTTTCTTCAACTCATCAACTCTGTGGATTTGATATCGGACACTTGCAGGACCTGGTGAACTACATCCACCAGTTAGAGCAAAGGTTGGAGATTGTTCCAGAAAACAATTCAAATGAAGAAATTCCCACATCTGTCTGTGAGTAATGAAACCTTTAGACAGCATTTCTATCCCCCTGCACTTTAGTGGACACTTAAGTAAAGAATCTATATTCATTTAAACAGCTCCTGTCTCTGAGGAGAAGAAAGCCCCCCCCCCAGTTTCTCCCAGATCAGTGTGTTCACCTCTTTTCCTGCTCACTCACCTGGGACCGTCCCGCGGAGCTGAGACCTGGGCTGAGACACACAACCAGAGCAACACACCTGCCTGTGACACACAGGTATGCCAGCCTATTCACATGTAAAACCCAACAGGGATTACCACCACATACTTTTGAAACACACAGTCTCAAGCAAGCAAATAATTGACCATAGTTTCCTGTTTGAGCTCCTGTGAGTTTCTGCTTTGACTCCACTGTTGAACACCTGGGTTGAATATTTACACGTAGAAACATGACATTTTGTCTTATTTTATATTTTAATCTGGGGAGTGTAAATCTGTAATTGAGAGAGAGGTGGGGTTCACCCTGGACCGGCCGCCAGCGTATCACAGGGCATAAATGGCCAGAAAAGCCAAAATGACACCACATCTTCCTCTGTTATGATTGTGTACATATACCTTATTTTACCATATCCATAATTAAAAGTAATTTATTTAGAAATGAGATTCAGATTATATGTTAAGTGATCATGCAAGTAAAATAAAAGCTGTACCTTTACCTTCAGTGATAGGAATTAAACGTTCCTCTGTCTTTGAACTCAGGGTGTGGAGATGCTGCAGGAGATTCAAGCTGATGAACGGAAGCAACTGATCCTACCTGAACTCACCAACCCCGTCCTGAGGTGACACATCCAGTCACACACACACACGCACACACACACACACACACACACACACACACACACACACTCTCTCTCTCTCTCTCTCTCTCTCTGGTCCTGGCATGTCTCTTAAAATAACAACTTCCTTCACACCCTCCCTCCCTCCCACCCTCCCTCCCTCCTCCTCACTGACTGACTTGTTGTTGTTCTATAAAAGCTGATGTTCACTCACTGCACACTTATAGAATAAAAATAAAGATAATAAAGAGGGTGAGAATAGTAGCAGTGGAACAGCGAGTTGATGTTAATGTTGAAGTTGAAGTTCATCCTCACCCTTCTAAAGACCTTCACCCCCCTCTCCCTGCAGTGACCTGGCTGAGTCCCCCCTGTGGTAACACAGAGAAGCACGGCTGGATGGGAGGTGCTTTTTTAGCACCATCATAAGAAACTTGTAACATTTTATTTTATTGTTGCTCTTTGATGCTCATTTAGAAAAAAGGCCTTTACAAAGATCAGAATATAGAGTCTTTACATTGCGAGTGCCTGAATTTAAAGAAAATGTGTTATTCATATGTGTCCAGATTTTACTTATTTAAACCTGATTTTATTGGTGTGAACATTTGTTTTCTTAGTGGTTTAGGATAAATGAGTTCAAAACTCCAGTAACACTGGAGTCTAAATTATTGTTGTTCTACATTTTTAGATTCCAATGTGGATGTGTGCAAATGTCAAAGTGTGTAATAGTTAGTTTGAATTTAACGCAGTACATCTTGTTTCAGTGGGATGTTTGGTGGTGTATCAGCCCCTCACCTCTGCATGTGCGTGTGAATCCTGAAACCATGTCAAACGTGTGGGTGTGTGTTACAGACCTGTGAAATGTTCTGTTGCAGCTTGTCAAGCAGAATGTCAGACTGTGAGATGTGAGGTTCTTTAATAAACTTTTATCATGAATACAAAGGGATGGAAATATGTGAGCTCTCACTTCTTAAATTTAATGTTTACCGTTTTATATATATATATATTCTCTTAGAAAGAAGAAATATTGTACAATGAAAGTATGAAATGACATTCTTGTAAAGACTAGTGTGCTTGTGTGTGAAGTGAACGTAAAGATGACAGTGAGAGATCTGAGAATGAAAAAGAGCCTTTATAAAAATACAAGGAAGAAAATAACAACTGAGCAAACAATAAGCAACAAATTGACAAAAAAGTATTAACTTTACATGAAAATGTATGAAGAAGAGCAGATCTATTCTTTGTGTGTGTGTGTGTGTGTGTGTGTGTGTGTGTGTTTGTGTGTTTGTGTGTGTGCGTGTGTGCGTTTGTATCAGAGCTATTTTGGTTCAAGTCAAACTGAAGCAGAGCTCATGAGGTGTGTGAATCCCTGAACATGAAGACAAGTTATTTGTTCACTACAGAGTCTGTGGTTACAAAAAAAGACATCAGATAAAAAAATAGAAAACAATTAAAAGTACAAAATACAGAGATTAAATGATTCCAGCTTTAAACGTCAGTGAGATCATGATCAATCTCTTGCAGCTCACAGTTCATAGTGAATATTTCATCCATGTATCATAAGCTCTAATATATATATAAATTCTAATTAATGAGTTATTTTGTTTTCATCCAAATAATGTTATGTCTGTCTTTGGTCTTCCTCTTTTAATTTACTCATATGTTTTTGTGTTGAGCTTAGTCCTGGTCTCCTCCTAAAGCTTTTTTATTGCACCAGCTCAAATTAGAGAAGAGGTTTGAGAAATAGATTTTTTTTAAAAAGAAGAAAACTATTTATTATAGAGTAGCATGTTTATGTGATGTAGAAACATTTTAAAATACTTAATAACATTGTATGTAGAGTTGGCAGATGATGTGCAAAATATCGACTGTGTGTGTGTGTGTGTGTGTGTGTGTGTGTGTGTGTGTGTATGTGTGAAGATAAATTGTGATTTTTCCTCAATGACCTGGTTTTGATGTTTCTATTCTTTTGTAGCAACGTCACAATAAAAGATTTTAGAAAACATCACTATGATGATTTCATGACTTCACATCTGGTGCTACAGACAAAACTTCAAAGCTGTTGGTTTATTGTCACAGTGATAATATAGGAGCATTTTTTTCTGCTGCACATTTGAAACAAATGTTTCCCTCATATTATGAAACTACCTCAACCATGTTTCAGTTTTTATGCCGAGAGGGACGATGTGCTGGTGGAGGATCTTTTCCCACGGATTTAAATAAGACCGAGTGCATTAAATTTCATTACACAAAAAATGACAATTTCATACATGTTGCATGAAAAAACCTTGTAACGTCTCAATGAAAAGCAGAATATATGTATTTATTACAAAATCCATGTTGTTTGCATCAGTCATTACAGCAGACATGAACACACATCATGTGAAACTGTCATTCTAAGCCTCAGCAGGCATGTCAGAGATTTGAAGTTCAATGTTTATTGCCATCTCTGTGATTTTTGATCAGCTTGTTCACCAGACATTTTCAGGGGAGTGACATTTTATTTAGTTTCTTAGCCACAAAGCCCATTCTGTGTGCATTTTTAAGATATGACTAAATTTAACTTTTGCATAATTGCTCGCTGTGGATTATTGTCAGTAAAATCACTTTATGTATTTTTAAATGCTCTCAGTTACACACACCCACACCCCCAAACACACACACACACACACACACACACATACATACACACACACACACACACACACACACACACACACACACACACACCTGAGGTTTTCTGTGACGTAAACAGCTTTTAAGGGTTTTGTCTGTTTAGTTAATTCTATTTGCCCATTCTTACAAAACGAAATTCATATGGCTTTCCTGTACCTGGTCACTGTACAAAGAGCGAATACATCAGAGTCAACAACTTCAACGTTTACATTTCCTGCTACTAGATGTAAGAAGATTTTTCCTGTGAAGATGGGGAAGTTACACCAGAGTGTTCCCACCAACGTTTACTACTTTTATGACAGGTGAGACGTGACCCTGATACAATCAACCTGAGACTGACATGAAATCTTTCCTTTTATTCAAAGTGTTTGTTCTTGTTGAGAGGCGGAGTTTTGTCCCTGTGTTTGTTTTGCATTCTTTCTCAAAATCTTATTTGGATGAAAAGCACCAGAGTTGAAATCACATGATTATTCTCTTCAACATGATTTCATGGATTAACAGACTTATTTACATACCTATGTGCTTGCCACATCGTGAGTTTGAGTCCTGCTCTTGCTTTGCTGTTGCTCTGTCCTATGATATTTGCTATTGCTTTTTTTACTGTGTTCACTAAAGCACAAATGCATAAAGTTAGAGACTTAAGCTTAAAAAACATGTGTCCGGTCAAATATGAGCAGGACTAAGTGAAGATATAAAAAAAGAAAACAAACATAAAGACAGTCCCACAAAAACACAGAAATGTGTACATGCTTAGGAAAAACCATACAATAAAAAAATAAGAAGCATATCTCTGAAAAGTAATAAAAGGAATTTTGAGAAGACATTTGTGGCAAATGGACACCACCATGTAGAGATCTGTTGCTACAATGCATTTTACCATCAATTTTATACACAGCATAGCCCTTATAGATAGCGGAGGAGTGCATTTTTTTCTGTCCACCGCCTCTCGTTCCTCTCTGTGTGGACGAAACACTTTCAAAATATATTTTAGACAGTCTCATTTTGGCAAAGCGATTTTAAAATGGCGCTCTCCTCAATCCACTGACATTTAGTGCTTTAGCTTCTCCCGTTCCTCGTTTCTTCTGCTGATTTGAACAGATTTTTAATCTCAGTCCAGTATATGTACAGTATATGTAAATATGTGCTGTATGCCACATGTTGTTATATAAGAGCCTTATATCATGAGGTTTTCTCGTAGATGTTGCTGGGTGGCGCCTCAGTGACCTGGAGGAGGAGGAAGCAGCGTCATTGTGTCTCTCTCACTGTGTTTTCCCAGTCATGCCTTTTTTCGTGGCCGCCTCCCCCCACAGCTCCCCGTCACTGTCTACCCCTCGCTCTTTCTCCTCGTCCCAGTAGTCGTCCTCTTCCTCCTCCTCTTCCTCTTCGACGGCCGACTCATATGTGGCTTTCTCCTCTTGCTTGATGGCTTGAATGGCGGGGGCGGCAGGGGCAGATGGGGGTGCAGATGGGGGTGCAGATGGGGGTGCAGATGGGGGTGCAGCTGCGGCTGCGCTGTCCCCTGAATCACTGCTGTCCTCGAAAGCTTCTGGGTTCTCCAGCATCTCCCTGATGAGAGGAGGCATGGGCCCTGGAATCTCTGTCTTCAGTGTGATGGCTCTTTCTGCACCTACAGGCACATGGATACTTTTTTATTATGGTATGAAAAGAGGAGGAAGCCTAATAGATGATGTCCATTTTTCAAGCAAATCATTCTAGTTTCATTCAGGAGATCAAACTTCTTCAAACAATATGCAGATGATGCAAAGTCTATTTCACAGAACTATTTTTGCAGGATTCGTATTCAAGGTGAACAATTTATATTAATTAACACTTGTGATATGGGTATGATGAGAATTATTTGATTATTTATTCTATTTCCAATACAAGACTTGAGTCAGATACTGTGAAGACAAGTAGCTGTACCAGAACTTTGTCTAAAAATAGTCTGATCTGATGGAGGAGCAGGTAAACAAAACACTGACCAGACATCTGAATCCAACATTAAGTATTTTAAACTTGATGATACTTAAATACAATTCAATTTGTACCATAAAAATATTGAGGTTTGATTTCCCAGCTCTTAAACTGACTCTATGACACGTAAAGCTTTTGCTGACCTTTGGTGCTGATTCCTCTGAGATCCGTGACTTTCATCAGCATGCGTGGAAACATATGAGGCTTGTTGGGGCGTCTGCGGCGGGTGTAGATCTTCAGAGCCTCTAGCAGTGGCTCCTGCAGCTTGTCCACCTTCTCCGGCTCCTCCAGGTCCATACGATCTGAGAGAAAGAGAGCGAAGCACCAATGTGAAGAGTAAATATTAGCAGTCTACTTAGTGACACATAAGCTGATGGAGAGAAAACTGCAAAACAAGACAAACTAACACGTCCAAAGGCTCACAGTTCTTTTCCCTCAAATGCTCTGTCAGATGTCAGGTTTACCTCCACAGATCAGGCAGATGGCGCTGAGCAGCCCCGTCTCAGTGTCGTCCATCTCTAAAGGAAGCAGCTGACCGGCGAAGGCAAACACCAGGTCTGTGAGTGGACCAAAGCCGGCGTTATGCATCTGTGTCCTGTTGAGAGTCAGGCCATCTGAGAAGGTCATGGTGTCCTGCTCTGGTGTGTAACGAGTGCATATCCTCAGCATCTGAGCAGGGAGAGAAAATAGACAGAAGAAAAGAGACAGGAAAATAATTGTTTAGTAAAATAAAGGTGAACTTCAGTCCAAAAGAGTTTCATGGCAGCTTTAGTTTCACATTCAAATGTTTGTATCATACAGGAGTGTAAAGCAGCTTGAGAAATGAAGAAGCGTTAGGGAGGTGGAGGTGGTGGAAGGGGAGAGGGTTAAAGGAAGTAATGTGGTTGGTACCAGGATGTCCAGACATGCAGATTTGAGGAGGGTGATCTGGTCAGCGATGGTGAGCGTGGTGAAGCCTGGTAGCCGCTTGGCAAACTCCACAATCTTTATAATGCACTTAGTGGAGAGCTCACTGAACTTATCCCACAGGCCCAAGTCCAGCTGCACTCTGTGGTCAGCACTTGAGTTCTGGGAGAGAGAGAGAGAGAGGGACACTTGTGTCGGTGTGTGGCTTTGCAGAGTCCATATACTGTGTGTGTCCCCCTGGCAAAGCGGCAAACTAATGCTTGTGTGGTTTGTGGGGAGTTTGGGTCGTAGATGTGATTGTTCGACAAAACTCACTGTGGTGTATTTTCCGAGTTGCATCAGAGATGGAAAGGTCTCCTGGTGAGCTTTGCTGACTTTGTTCACCAGCTCCTCCAGCTCTCCGCTCAGCTCGTAGTTCTCTGGCAGCACCACCTCCTCCTTCACGTCCTTCTTCTTTTTGTTCCTGTCGTTACGCACCGCTGCAGGGAAAAACACGCAACGCTCAAATCCACTGTCGTTTCTAAATAAGTAAAAAAAATAATCAGAAAAGGGATATTTTCTTACACTCACCTTCTTTGGACATGCCAACCTCGAAGCACTTCTGCAGCCGACAGTACTGGCAGCGGTTGCGGGTCACTTTGTTGATCTGACAGTTCTTGTCTCTGTGGCAGGTGTACACCATGTTCTTCTGGATACTGCGCCTGAAGAAACCCTGGAAGAGATAAAGGAAAACCTCTTGGATGTTGCTTCATGGCAGGAAAATGTTCCATGTGTTCATCTTATTTCCACCAGGGAGGTTATTTAATGCCAAGCAGGATTACGCAAAAACTATTGGATGGATTACCTCGATCCTTGGTTGAATAATGCAGCATGAGTCAGGGAAGAACCCAATAGAAATTCAATAGGGTATTTTTCAGAGAATACTTAAGGGATCTTTATAAATTAGACACATATGGGAACTAATACTTATGTGCATGGGGATTTGGTGCGGATCCGAATAAAAACCTGGATCTAGAGAATCTAAATGTGGTTTCATAAGGGGAATGTTGGGCCTTGGTGAATGCCTGCTTAGCTCTGTATGAATATGTGCAGAATTAGTAAAGATACACTAGAGGGCAGCTTATCAACAGCAAACATTCTGGACTGCTAACATCTGTCTCCTGAACATCAGCCCCCCACTTCTTCATCACACATACACCACAAAATATGTCTCTCTGGCTTCACGCACCTTGCAGCCCTCACAGGAGCTCACTCCGTAGTGATAACCGGACGACTTGTCCTGGCACACGAAGCAGGGCTTGTAGACCCGAGGAGGAGGAGGGGGAGAAGGAGAGCTGGGCACCATCTCCTCTGAACTGGTGCTCTGGGTCTCCACCGCTGCAGCAAGAGAGAGAGAGAGAGAAAAAAATACATTTATGGACTCTTATTATATCAGAGCATCTTGTTTGTATAAGCTCTCGAAAGTCTTTGAAACTATGATCAAAGCTAATGCAACAACTGATTAAGAGAGAGCGGTCAACAAACAACCCCCGACCCCATGCAGGCCCGGCCACCCCTCGGAGCCTGAAGGCAAGCTCAAGGCAGACATTTTTAAGAGAAAAGGGAGGGGGGGGGGGTGTAGTGCTGATTGACAGCCTTTAAAGAGACACAATTAGCTGATGGCCAGATGGCCCCGCTGATAAAATGCTGATTGGCAGCTGAGATTTGATTGGTTTCTCCATTTACTGGTGAGTGTGGGGTGGGGGCAGCATACCTCTGTTGACTTTTTGACTGACATCTGAGTTTTTGTAACAAACACACACACACACGCACACATGTGCACACACACACACGCGCGCGCGCACACACACACACACACAAACACACGTGCACACGCACATATGCTCACAAATTTTATTTGAAAGGCTGTCCAACCAGACCTGCCTATATACCTCCAGCCCCATGTGAACAAACAGAGGTGGGATGTTTATGAGACTCTGCTGTCTGCCTGTGTTCCTCCTCGCTGTCGCTCTAAAGAAACTGTATAACACCATTTGCCGCCCAAACTCATTCAACTGCTGCCAGTGGAAACGCTCAGAACAAACAGAGTGAAACAGATGCAGAGACCAGAATAATCCTGCAGATTAAAACTGTGGTTCCTCGTACTCAGATGCAAACATGCTGAGTTGGACAGTAACATGCCTGGTACCGATTTAAAGGTGATGACTAAAGAACAACCAGATTCCTGCAAACATGCCTTTCAACTTTCACCTTCACTCACCCCAACTTCACCTCCCTCTGCCCATTCCCACCCCCACTCTCTTGTTTCCTGGCCCTAAATTCCTCGGCGCAGGCTGGACAGGGTTTAATAGTTGCCCAGGCTCATAAGAGGGCCCTATAAAGGTTGTGTCGGGGATGGGAAGGAGGCCCCCGGCCAGGCTGACGGTCTCTTTATTGGGATCCAGTCACCTTGGGCAGCTATTCACAACAACTGCTGCATCCTTGGATCCCTTCCTAGTAAAAATAAAGAATCTGGGGTCAAAAACCCCAAAGTCACAGCCCCTCCTGTCACCTTCAATGGAAAGCACAGGACTGAACCAAATGTGGCCCCCACCCCACCGCCGCAACCCCAACCTGAACCCAGAGCTTGTCATTAACAAGAGTGGTAAGGTTTCAAAAAACAGAGAGGCAAAGGCACAAAGGAATAGTCTAATAAAAACACAGAGGGAAAAATGAAAAGAGAGAAAAGGGAGAGAAGGAGGTGAGGCAGAGGACAGAAACTTCCCAGTGGTCGAGGGGTTAAATAAAATACTGAACATTTAACTTTGACCTTGACTCAAGAGGGTGATTCCTAAATTCATGACCAGCAGCTTGTTTTAACATCCACATGTGTGTTCAAATACAAAACAACACACAAGTTGCTATGACTTAATTAACTGAGAAATAGAACTTGATAATGACATGTTTTGTGTGTGTGTGTGGTTTAATGTAAGTCTGTGATTATTTAATAGATGTATGTGACTGACAGTTTCTCTCAGTGAGCAGAATCTGAATTGGAAACAGTAACTGGACAGTCATTACCACCAGTCATTCATTTTTTCATGACACGTGTGTAACTGTTGTTGTTGTAAATCCCATCTGTGAACAGTGACGTCATTTTTAATTGTGCCTTTTTAAAACGTTGGACATCAAAACGTTGACATTAAATCATTCTTTTTATTTTGTGTTATATTTTTTTGGAGATACATTTCACAATATTGACATTTAACATGTCAAAAAAGTGCCAAAACATTCCCTTATTCCAGCTTCATTTTTTTTTATCACACACAAATGTGTATTCTACACAGAGACACAACTGGATTCTAGTTAGAAGAAAATAACTAACTAAACAAGATTGGCCACTTTATCACAAGTGGTCTGTGTCTTGTGTCTTGTTAATTGTATGTTTGGCATCGAGGAGGAGGACTGTGCCACAATTTCGTTGTGCTAGTGTACGAAGTACAACTGTGCAATGACAGTAAAGTCTTTTGAATTGAATTTGAATGGAATTTGAATATCACGTATGTATTGAGACTAGACACCTCTGTCTTATTATCTGGATCCGCACCAAATTTCACCTGTTCATAAATATATATATTCTACACAAACCCTTCTTAAAAAATTTCACAAAAATGTGGTAAAACATCCCATTTTGTAATATTAAATAACATGAAAATCGATCCAAACCCCACTCTCCCACCATGTCTCAATAAAATTTTCTCAGTAGTTTTGCATAATCCTGCTACGGCAAACCTAACCTCACTGGTGTGGGTAACAAAGAGAGAATAATAATCAGCAGCGATACATTATGATGAATAAACAATGATGCAAAGAGCTTCTCACTTGTGAGGATTAGCTGCTGATGTGTGTTTAATGTGATAATAACTGGATGTTGTTGATGTCTGGACTGTAAATCTGAACATGAACAGATTTGCAGACTGTAATTGAGCTTTAGAAAAATGCAATTGGCAAAAACATTAAAAAAACATTGAGATTTGTCTAACAACAGGTGAGTCTATAATATTCCAGAGAAAGTGTGATTTTCCCCTCACAGGTGTATCTCTCTAAATTAGAAGCTGCTGGGTGAGCAGCAGGTAAATACTGTCATGTGCTCAGTTCTGGGGGCTTTGGAGCCCAGGTGTGGAAGGTAAAGTGAAAGGTGGGGGTGGAGGAGGACGAGCAGCACTCACTGTAACCGGATCTTTGTTTTCTGTTTATACAGTAACACTGACAATGGAAAGCGGCCCTGCAGAGAACAAGTGGAAGAGAAGCTCCCCGCTGAAACGGAGAGGCTGCATCTGGCGCCAGGGGAGAGGTAGTGACTGACAGCGTCTGAGGGTGGTGAGAGCGGGTGAGGAGGGACGTGACTCAAGAGAGACAGGAGGGGGGAGGCAGGGTGAGAGATGCTGGATGGGGAAGGGAGGGAGGGACTTTACCTGGTGTGCAGAAAAAAGGAGCAGAGCCAAAAGCTGTCAACAGCTGTCATCACCCTGAACTGAGCTCAGCCTCGGCCTGAAAAAACCACCTCCCTCTTCTTAACTTCCAGCTCAGCTCTGAGTGTGTCACAACATCCATCAGCAGGCGACCGCTGGACGCAGCAGAGACACAATGACGCGTGTGAATTACCTTCATCAACTTCCTCCGATTCGACTTCTAAGCACTTCTGAACTATTAATCCAACCTGTCAGATTTTCCTCTCTGGTTTTTCATTGCCCTGCAGAACAAGAAGCTCTAGCTGCTCCACTTCCAGCTGCTGTCGCCTCAGTCAATGTAGTAGAATTCATTATCACTTCACCTGATCTCCTCTTGTTTCTGTGCCTCCCCCTCCCCTTCCCATTTACACTGCAGTGTTTGTTGTCAGATCAGCACATTAGTGTTTAGACAACAGGAGCTGCTCTGAAAGCAGAAACCTTCCTTATCTGCTCGGATGCCCGATCTGTCTTGAAACTCAAGGAATCAAGACATGAGTAGAGTTCCCTAAACCTGAACTGTAAAAGTATTTTCTGACAACAAGCAGCTACTCTATATACAGGAGTACTGTAAGATGCAGTGTACTGTTTTAGCAGACGGCTATAATGCCTACACTGTCAAACAATGTGTGTTTATGGGTTTGGGGCACAGCTACAGCATACTGTAAAGAACTCTGGAATCCTTAAAAACAATTTGATAGTGCCTAAACAACAGCTACAATAACTTTTAATGTGCTTTGTTTTGAGACAGGTGAGATATTTGAAGAATCTTGACAGCAAAATTCAAAAGAAAGTGTCATTTTTATTCAGATTTGATTTATTTTCTTTCACACAGTCCTCAAAAAGATGTATCTGGATGGTAAATCCATTTTTTACAGAATTCCCTGCCCTAAAATGCTCAGCAGCATACTGTGGAATGTGCATGAGCATGTGAATATGTGTGTGTGTGGGCTGTAGCATGGGACCATGGGCCGAGCAGAGTCTGATGTTTTTTTTCAATGTGACAACAATTATAGAAACAAACTTGGAGGTAAACAGTGGGATATGTGTCCTTCATTGTTAAATTGTCATAAGTAAAGGTGTCGTAGTTGAAGAAAATTTGATTTCAAAGTTTCAGAGTTAAAGCAACTTGTAAATGACATCCTACTTCCATGACATGCTCTGTCCTTGATGTTATAACATGAACAACAGAGCAACAGTCGGGGAGATTTTCAAGCTCAAATCTGCTGAGTGAGTAATTACCACAACAGCAGGGAGGAGATGGGGGAGACCTGAGTGACAATCCCTTTCATCAGCTGTTTTAAGTTCAATACCAGTGTCCTCCCCCCTGCAATCCTCCCCCCTCCTCGACCCTCGGTAATAACCCTCTTCCCCCCTCTGTCCTCCACTGCCTTCCTGCCCTGGCAGCAGGAGGAGGAGTCCTTCCTGTCACTGGCAGCGCCTTGTAAAGAGAAAAGCCTGTGAAAACCAGGCCACTGTCCAGGAGATGGCTCCATAAAAACAGTGGAACCAAACACTTAAAAGAAGCAGATGCACACAAACACACACACACACATTTTCACAAGCTCACTTAAAAAACTGAAATCCTGGACGAATCCTAGCTGTAAATCTTGTTCTGCAATTTAAGATGTGCTGACGACATTTTGTGCCAAATGAGCATAAAAACACTCAATGGAGTTTGAACACGTGAAGCAAAGATGAAGTTTCTCTGCTGAACAACATTCATGTTATATATTTATTTCCCTCCTCGTGGTCACAGAGTTTTTGTCTGCAGTGTGTGGGGGAGGGAGCGTTTATGAGACAGGTTGTTAAATCATGGGTTTGTCCTCCCCATTCATCATACATACAATACAATACACCTTTTCTTCTTTATAACACGTCATAAACCCTGCTTTCTATTTTTGCTCCTATTTTGTATAAGAGAGAGTCAGACTCAGCTCCCACATCCAAACTTGGCACCAGATGAAAAACAATACTGGGAGCCAACGTGGCTCCTCAACTGTCAGTGCTACAAACTTTGCAGCATGTAATTGTTAAATTAAAAGCACTTTGGCATGAAGATATTAGCATTAAATCCCCAGAAATGATTGTGAACCGTGTATATCAAAGAAATAAAACTTTAATATTGTCATGTAATATATAATAAAGAGCTTTCCATCTTGAAAGTCACTCTAAAAACACATTTTGTCTGCTATAAACAGTTTTGCAACTACTGTGCACAGAACGGTCACAGTGGAGGATATTTGACAGATACTTCAGAGCCATCAAAGTGCTTACTGTGTTGTGGTGGAGACATGGCTGGAAGTTGCGGCCACACATTTAGAGACACACTGAACCTCTCTAGATGTTGGTGTCAAACCAGTCACAGAATCATCAGCTGGGGATAAACTCTGGTCCTCCAGCTTTGATTAGAGCTGTATCTCCATAAAAACATGCATTTTCTTATCATTTGCAATATGGATCATTCAACTCAAATAAAAAACCTAATTAGAAGAATAATTTTTGCAGAAACCTGATGAGAGTAATAATTTGATTCGGGCTGAATAGTCTGACATGATCTTCTGAGCTGCACGGAGCAGACTGCAGGAAACATCTTAAAAAAAAAAAAAATTTAGCTGGTGTTCGTGTTTTACTTTTTAAACCATAACATCTTGGTGCAAATTCTTTCACTAGCAGGTTGGATTGTAACCCAACCAGTCGAGGCAGATGGTCGATCAGTCCAGTTCTGTTTGTCTGGTTTCTTCCAGTTAAAATGGAGATTTTCACTCAGTGCTCTCTCATGGTGGGACGAGTTGTGTTCCTCACTTTACTGTTGTCATGTCTCGACCTGACTCTGTAACAAGCATTTAGATAATGTATGTTATGACTTGCAGCTCTTTAAAATGAATTGAATTGTAACTTGAAATTTTCTGATCACCCCTCACTCTACTGTTTGTGTACAGAAAATCTGCTTTGCTTTAAAAAGAAATTAGACATTGGACAAATTTTGAGTCTATAAATATAAATCTATTGAATTATTTCAAGGGAGATAACTCGGTTAGATTGGAAGATACAATAATCAATAATAATGTTGTGACAACACTCTTTTCCTTTCTTCAAAATTGACTTAAATGAGTTTGAGTGAGTGTAAAATCAATGAGTTTAATGCAAAAATCACCTTCATACATTCGTAGATTAACTGAGAAACACTGTCACCAAAACAGACAAATGAGCATCAATTATCTAGCACAAATATTAATGACAGAATCACTTTTTCTCTTATTTTCACTTTAACAATTGCCTTAATCTGCTTTTTGTTGAACTATTGCTGTGTATTGTCCACAGGGACGGACAAAGCAGTTTTATTGCAGCTACAAGAATCTGCTTTTGTAAAGAAGGTCACACTGAACTTGAATTTCTGTGTCTGCAGAGGCTGTGAGGACTTCACAGCGTGTGGTGCTCAGAAAGTAACGGAGACACAGCCCACAGGCATCCACATGCTCTGCCAGACAGTATTTCATAGTGACACAGATTTATAGAAAAAAGAGTTATGAAAAGAATAGAGATACTGGTAAGGCCAAAAAAAACTTAATCTGAGCCTCATCTAGTAAGAAAGAACATACAAACAATCCTCAAAAACGACTTCACTTTGTCCTCATAAATCAGGCTCAAAACCTTCAGTAACAGCATCTCTCCATTGGATTATATCAGCTCCTCTCTGATGATATGCTGCTCCATTGTTACAGCAGCTTTGAAGAGCCCATTTAAAGAGGGTGCCAGAAGAAAAAAGCAGATTATCACTGAATGAAGAGGAGAGTTATTCCCCCTCAAGGCCTTTAACGCCAAGATACAAAGACTTACTGAGGGTTTAGTCCCAAATCCAACTTCATCCCTCAGCCCTCGCCTCTTTTAACTGCCCATGCTCCTACACACACGGCCTAATCTCTTAATTGACCCTTTGTAATTGTAATTGAATCATTAAAAAGCTCATGGTTACACAACACAAGGCGTGTAAGCTGAGCCATGTGTGAGCAAAGAATAAACACACATCATTGATAGGAGGGAACACACACAAACACACACACACACACACACACACACACACACACTAATGGAAGAGGAGATGAAGTGCAGGAAGAGGGGATCTTTAAAAAAAAACTAATGTCACATAGAGGAGAAACAGGCAGAAGAGGCTGTGTGACGGAAAGAGAGAGAGAGAGAGAGAGAGGACCCCACTGCCTTTAATGCCTCCTGACGTTGAGACAAAGGACGGCAGAGAGGTGCTGAACAGCCTCTCATAAAAAAACACAGGAAAAGATTATCCCCCCCAACACACACACACACACACACACACACACACACACACACACACACACACACACACACACACACACACACCTTTTAAAAAACACACACACTGAGAGGAGGAGAGAAAGTGTGTCAGAAAGTCACAGAGGACAAAATACTCTCAGGAATTTGACGTGGTCTCTGAAAGAGTTTAAACAGTGAGGAAATATCACACTAATCATTTTAGTTCACTTCCCAGTGGCCGGGGGTGCAGCAGTTTATGTGACGCTGGTTTCACTTTAGATGGTTCAGTTTGTGTATGAGCATTACACCAAAAGTGTCAATGTCAAAGGGAGTGGTATCCACAAGGGGAAAATGAAAGAAAGATAGTTAAGCAGACTGTACTTCCTTGAATTTCTACAAATGCAGCGAATTACTGTTACTACTATTTCTATTATCTAAATAAAAAAAATAGTTAAATCGAGTCAAGTTCATTTATTTGACTTGAAGAAAGTGCTCGCTCATTTGGGTTTCTCTATAATTTTATGGTCTCAACCTTAACATGAGATAATGTATGTAATGATTTGTTGCTATACAAACAAAACTGAATTGAATTGAATTTGTAAAGCATATTTAAAAACAACAGACGTGGACCAAAGTGCTGTGCAGCTAGATGACCTTTAAATTAAACCCTAACAGCAAATGTAGAACAATGTCACAGCAAAATCCATCATTTGGTGACTAACAAATATCTATATATATATCTATTGACCTTATTCTGAATAAGACAGTATTTAGTTTATGATGTTTCCCTGTTTTCCCACATTTCACATCCCAAGACTTCTGTCTTTTTTCTGGTTAATATCAGAATATTGGTGTCAATGTAAATGTAGTAAATGTTGTTTTCATAATCAATTAATCTGCCTATTGTTTATCTCAGTTCATTCATCAACCATTTGTTCTATAAAAGGTCACAAAGTAATGATAGATGTCTATAACCAAGACGATTCATTCCAACATCTTTTCTTTTATACCACGTGGAATAGAAATCTATAGCTGTCTCTTGACTGATACTGGACCTGCACCAAACAGATTTTTATATGTAAAGAAACCATGATTGATGACCATCTGTGGACATTTGTCTTTCAGCCTGGCATCTGGCAAAGCTCCTTAGCGAGTTGTAACAGGCCCTGCTGTGGTGTTTGTCATCCTGACTGCTCATGCATCATCATTAGGGAGCACTGCGGACTTGACGGTACTCAGTGCCCTGGTATCTAAATAATTACCAAGATAAATAGACTTGTGGGTGCTCAGTGGGGACATCCCACACTGTGCGACCGCTTGAGCTCAACGGAGTGGATGTCATTTTTTTAGAAAGTTGAAAAATGTGCTCGCTCCGTCAAGTTGACACTTATAAATGAGACTTCAGCAAGTCTGTTTCTAGAGGTAGATGGAGTCAGTGTTTGATTTTCTGAGTCACAAAGCCTCATGCAATCTGAAAATGGACAATAACAAAAGTTCTGTGTGACATTTTGTCAGACAGAGTATTTCTCTCATTTATCTCTGCTCTGTTTGCCTGTGTGACTTTTTTCAATCGGTGCCTTGTCTGCTCAGGTCTTTTGAGGAGCTGTGGTGAAAAGAATGTCCTGTGGAGTTAGGAAACAGGGGGTGCTTACATGTCAAGTGATTCATGCTTTATCATGTCCCATTTCGTCTGTCACCCTTTCTTCTTTATCACTACAATGAGGTGTAGCTTTGAGGATCCCCCCCATTGCAAATGGATACAATCTGTGTAAAAGTACAAGTGTGTAGTATAATTCATTTTTCTCATTTAGCTCCTGTGAAGGTTCAAACTGACTGTGTGTGTTTATTGGCCAAATCACAACCATGTGATTCCCAGGCCTTCGATCTATCAGAACCTGTTTCTGTTTGGACGTATAGGTGGTGGTTGTTTTCTGGACACGTCGCCGGGGTCAGGTCCCGCATTGTTTGAAAATGCTGTCAATCATGTGAAGTCATTCATAAAGAAAACAAACAGCGGGGTGTATAAATATGCACTCCCCAGCTCACTCACTCACTCTCACAAAAGCACATAAACAAACAGGCTGCAGGGTGAGAATGGGACGTGGAATCGAAAGGAATCTGACTCTTCCTGTGGAGAGAGCTCTATGATAACAAAACTGGGACTCTGCTGGGAACACACACACACACACACACACACAGCTGATGGACAGGACACAGTACTCACACTGGACGCTGCTGGTCCCGGCCCAGGCGAAGGGGTCCAGGCCGGAGAAGTAAGGGGTGGCCTTCCCCAGCATGCAGGAGCCCTGTCCGGACACATCAAAGAGGGGCCGCGGGGCCAGTCCCAGAGCCTCCATACAGTCAAACATGCTCCTCTCAAATCACAGCAACACAGCTGCACTCCTCTGCTTTTGTTCTGCAGCCGAGCTGAGAGAGAGTGGCTGTAAAAACTCAGGAAAAAAAGCTTCCTCTTGCTCAGAGTAACTCAATGCCCTGCTTGGTCCAGGTGTTCCCTGTCTGTCTGTCTGTCTGTCTGTCTGTGCCACTGCCCCCTGTCCTGTCTCACCCACACTAACACCACTATATGGTCCACCTATATGGACAAAAATGCTGTCTTCGGACTCTTGTGTCTTTGCCTTGTTTCCTTATTTCTCAAATCCAAACCACGTCTCAGATCACTTGCTCGCCTGGCTGCTGTAACTGATCCGTGCTCCCCTCTCACCAGCTCTTTGGGCCTCTTGCAGTCCACCACACACACAGACAACTATCTGCATGCTCTCTCAGCACAGGAAAAAAAGGAGGTGGGGTTGAGGAAGGAGAAGAGGGAGGGACGTACACCCCTGAGGGGGTGTGTACTTGCCTTCTCACTGGCCATGCAACAAACTTTTTCTCCCTCCCTCTTCTTCCCCTTCAAGTTTACCAGCTCCCCCTTCATATGTCATATTCTGCAAATGAAAACAAAGACTCCTCACCTCCCCTACTCCGTCCCCCCATTCTCTCTCTCTCTACCACATTTCAACATTAATTTATTTGTTGTTCCTCCACAGGAAGGGAAAATACTCTGACCTCAGATACTGTTGGGGCTAGAAAGAAGGAAGGAAAGAAAGAAGGAAAGAAAGAAGGAAAGAAAGAAAGGCGTTGAGAGAGCACCCGTTTAGATAGAGTGTTACTTAATTTCACCACAATTCACTGTAAACAAGAGCTCTCATCGGGTTTCTGAACACACACACACGCAGAGATAACACTGTAATTCTACATTATTACAGAATAATCTGTCAAAGGTTTTCTGAAGAGCGATGTCAAACTACTTGAAGAGGCAAAGTTTTGTTGGGTAGTGATGTTACCTTTATAGGGAGCTGCTGATTTCAAGCAGAATGTAAACCACAATAAACCCAAAGTGTATTTGTATTATTATTATGAAATACATGCTTCATGATTGAATGTGGACACATTTAGAATGTTTGCATGTTTAACAGACCTGCTGTGCACTGGTACCTAATCTGTTCTTTAATTAAAAGAACTGAATAGCAAGTTATACTAATGTCCAAACAAGTCTTGTAGGAGAGGGGAACAGAGAATTATTTATACCACATGAATTTAGTTTGTCACTTAAAGCCTTTTCTTTTTCTTCTTTTCCATTTGGTCTCATAACGTTGTCCCGTCTAATTTAATCCCTTCACTCCTGCTTGAATGGATTGTTGGAAACCTCAGTCACAGAGAAGTGTGAGTCCACTGCAGGCGAACCACACGGCCTGGAGTCTAGATAGTTTGGGTACGAGACTGCCTCACCTCCTCCCTTTCCTTCCCTCGTTCAAGAGGGATGAACTCTGGAAGAAACCCCCACTGGGGCTCTGACACCCCCCCAACACACACACACACACACACACACACACACACACACACACACACACACACACACAGACTTCCCAACTTGTCCTGCCTGTGGCTTTGTGCACTTCATACTGAATTAAAATTTTGTTTTTCTTGTTTTGTTTTGTTTGTTTGTTCTTTTTTATTTCTACAAATCCCCTGAATCCATTCTTCTTCATCACCTTTTTTTTAATTCTTATTATTTGGAAGATAATAGCTTTTACATTTTACATAAAGCCTCCTCCTCCAGGGTCAGAGGAGTTTTTACCTGTCTTTCACCATCCTTACCAACAACACACACGCATGCATACACACACACACACACACACACTACACTCCACTACACTACACTACACTACAATGACACACTGCAGGGAGCAGAGCTGCACAATATCAGCCTGCTGAGCTCTTTCCACACCTTGAGACAATTACCCTCCCCACCTCGCAGCACCCTGCCCCCTGTTGCTGCTTTGAGGAACGAGACACACAAATGCAGGAGGGAATGTGAGGAAGGAGAAGAAGAAGAAGAAGAAAGTCTCATTTTCCTTTCCTTTTTAACAAAACATAAGCTCCCTCCCACTCTTTTAGTCGGGCAAATTGCAGCTTTCTTGTCTTTGAAACTTAAAACACGGGACTCCCCACTCGGTTGTGTCCCCCCCCATTTCTCATCCACACACTTACACACAAATGCACACACAGCTTGTAAGAGGAGCGAGTCACATTACAACTATTCACAATCAGGTTCTTCAGCTATTCATCCTGTCTTCATGTCTGACACAAACACACAGAGGGCTGAACAATGGCCTCTCTTTCTCTCCCTGTCTGTGTCTCAACCAGCAGCTCCTCCGGCTCGGCCACAGATATTTGCACAAAGTCTCACTGCGGTCATCAGCAGGCGCACAAATATAGTCACCAATGTGAGGCAAGGCGCACAACACTGCTGGGTTGTGATATTCATGGGTGTTGGAATGTGCAGCCTACAGAGTGGCAGTGGAAATGTGTCTATGTGTGCGTGTGTGTGTTTGTGTGTGTGTGTGTGTGTGTGTGTTCCAAATATGTGTGTGTGTGCTTAAACAGAGTGCATGTGATGACAGACACAAAGAAAAACACACAAGCCTGGGTCTGTGCCTTTAGGTTCAAGTTACTAATATCACACCAAACACACACACACACATGCGCACACACAAACGCGCGCACACACACATACACACACACACACACACACACGCTCAAAACATTACAAAGAACAAGATGTGACAAGCTCAGAAATTACGAAAGGACACTATGTTCATTGTGGAAAAATCCACTTTCAGTGAATGCTCCACAGTGAGATTTGTTCCTTTACAGATACAGACAGAATACGCTTCTTGATGTTTATGAAAAAAGACAAAAATGACTTTTTCTAATAATTAGAAATATTTGGTTGTTCCTGGGAAAACCAAGAGACTTCATTGTGTATTTAGACCAGTTCCATGACGCACAGGGCAGCAGAGCGTTTGCCAAACACAGTTCGTTGTGTGTTCCCTCTAATTCCCACTGCTATTAGGAAAAGAAGAGAGAAATTACCAAATGACTGAATACGCAGCAGGGAGCTTTTGATGTGGATATCCGCTAATTTCTAGTCCAGGGAAGCTTTGAGTTTCATCTCATTAGGGAACAAAGTCCAGTCTTCTGCTCACACTGATTAGGACCTGGTTTGAATTAATTAGCAAAGGCTATTTAAACTTCTACTGTAATTTGGTCTAATTTTGTTCACTTGGATTAATGAGAGATTTTAGCTTTGCTTGTTGGTAAAGAATGGGCTCATTAATTGCATAGATTCTTCTTCAGTGAAAATAATCAGCAGAGAACTCCATTGTTGGAGGTTGGCCACAACTAACTGTCAGCTTACATAAGAGACGTCAGTTTACCAAAGATAATTCATCAAATCTTCAAATCTCTTTTAAAATCTAAAATCTATAATGATATGAAGAGTGCAACAAATTGCTGCAAATCCCTGCTGTTATATTTCAGTGAGCTGACACTTGCTTCGTATTTTAAACGGATGTTAAAGAGATCACTAAATGTACTCTAAATGTTTGTTCTCATCTTACTGCAGAAGTGTGTGTTCAGGAAACTGTAGCATCACTGTCCCATCCGTTATACTGGGACTGATGGGCAGTGTAGACCTGAAACTATAGGGATTAAATGTTCAGTGGTTTCATAGTAAACCCTGGTTACAGTATATTACTGTTGGTCAGTTTACTATTACCATTTTAACTCTTAATTATTACCTCAGCCAAAGAGGTTATGTTTTCATCTGTGTCTGATTGTTAGTGAGCAGGATTACTCAAAAACCATGAAACTTGGATGTGGTATGTGTCAGGGAGGAAACCATTAAATTTTGGTGCGGATATGGGTCATGGGGCGTATCCCAGATTATTTTTTCATTGTCTTTGACATTGTGAGGTAGGGCGTTTTTTTAACATTTTAGTTGATCTCAGAGAATAAGTCGCAGATCCTAATGGAAAATGTTGAGGGTGTTGATATTTATGAGTCTGTGTAAATTAGTGCAGATACAAGATCTGTATCTATTAAAATTAAATGTGGTTTCATAAGGGGACTGTAGGGCCTTGGTGGAGGTATGCTATCTACTGACTCTAGTCATTAAAAGAGTGTTTGATTACTGTGCTTAGAAAAACTCAAGTTAGAGACTGGCCTGCATCGGATGAAGGTAACAGAAGTTTTCCAGCTGCACCTTTATTCCATGTTGCCATCTCTGTTGGGTTCAGTGTAAACAAGCAAGACCAGTATTCATAGTGGAGGACTGTCAATCTGCCCTCTAGTCTGATGTCAGCTGGGTTTGGATCCTTTCTCAAAATCTATTCTATCTTAATGTTTGAGTATTTATTTTCCATCATTCATTTTTGCCATTGATTCCTTGTATGTTCTGTGTTTTTAATCTGTTTGCTGTGTTTTTGTTTTATTTGCTCTTGCTTGTATTTGTATGTTATTTATTTCATGGCTGCCCCTCCTGACCAGGACTGCAGAATAGATATTGAATTTTAATGGGATTTTCCAGGTAAAAAGATACATGTGACTGATTTGCATTTACTGTAACAGTTCCTTTTCGCCCTTTGTTTTGTCATATGCACTGACCAACGTTAATACCGTCTATCCTGACTAAAATGAAGCAGTGTCTCTTATCTTTCTGTCTCTGTATGTACGTATGTAAATACATAAACAAAAAACCCAGAGGCAACATGTCAAAGATGTAATCGCATACTGAGCGCTATTAGCTCGCTGAACCCACTCTCGTCGGTCCCGTGACGCCACGTACAACTGGAGATCAACAGATAACTGCTGCTCAGTGAAAGCAGTGTCTGTGCGCACATACTCACATGCACACAGGCCAACAGGAGTACAGTGTTTGATTATAAACATTGATATATATATATAAAGAGATTCATATTGGTACATATTTGTGACATGACTTCAACACACACAGGGTAGTTGAATGTAGAAAACTTAACCAGAGGATATTAGTGTTCACTTAATAATGCTAAAGGTTAAGTGTTTGTTCTGAAAATACAAAGCCAGTAAAAAAAGGAGGAAAAAAATGTCATATCCTTATGGAAACTAACGACCAAAACATTATTCCAAAGGGGAAAATGATCAAGTGTTGAGATGTAAAAAGTGTGAAAGATTCAGGGTGACCCCCGTCTCTAACCCAATGTCCACTGGGATTGGCTCCAGCCCCCTCCCTCAGTGAACCGTGGATGGATGGACAAGAGGAAACATGAATCACCACAAAGTTTCATTTGTTCTCGTTCTGCTGTTGCTGAATGGATCCAGAATTTCTTTGAAGAGAGGAGAGCAAACAAGCCGCGCACCAACAAAAACCAACATACAATGCTTTAAGGTTTGCCCTGGTTGAACAGTCAGTTCATCTAAATATGAAATCCAACTGTAGTTTGCATAACTTCAAACAACTACAACACTCACATTACAGGGAGGCAATAGTGTAACTGATTCCAGATTTAATAAAGTAGTGCTGTGAGGAACAGAGAAATAAAAGGATAAAAATTGTATGTATTATATCTTATCCACACAGATAATATAAGAATAAAACATAGTACATTAGAACAAAAGAGAAAGTGTCCTTTATTATAAAAATCAACCGTAAAAAGATTTTTTTCCTTAACTCCCTTAATAGTCTCTCTCTTCCTATTGAAGGGGAGTAGCGCCCCCTGTGACCCAAAATGGGAACTCTGCATGTCTCTATTCATACACACTGCTTTTGCAAGTTGAAATGGAAAAACTGTCTCATCGGCCAAAAGCCTCAATCTGCTTTGCATTTCTGTTTCTATATCTTTACATGTAATGATTTGATCCATGAATATAATCTCCTCTCCTTTTGTTTCCTCTCGTCTCGTCTCGTCTCCTGCCCTGAAGACTTTTCCTAAACTTTCTGCCGTCTCTGTGCTGTCGTACATAAAACAGAAAGTGGTGGGGACATGGACACTCAGCACTCTATCTTGTCATGTGCAGGGGTGTGAGATCAGGATTTTTTGCCTCCTAATTGAACCTTGGAAGAGTTTCAGGCCTCATGATGATATAAAACATTTTTCCACATTTTTGCTGGAATCTGAATTAAGCTCATTGTGGCTCTGCATATAATGAGATTCTATCAGTTGTATTGCTGTGAAAGAAATGCCCTCGTTTTTCATGTAACGCACCAGATGGAAAATGTTATTATGAACGCACGTCTCTGTATTTCAGTGGAGTCTGATACTTCTCTGAGGCTGTTTGTGTAAGAAGTGTGAGGGAAAAAATAAGTGAACTCTGTTACTCACACAAAGCGGCCATCTCTTTGGGCAGGTCGGCCCCGAACCGGCCAAAGAGGTGGCTACTGGCCAGCAGGTCAAAGGGGGAGTGGCTCCTCATGGAGTTGAAGGTGAACGGGTACATAGCACGGGGGAAGCCGGTAATGTGACGCACTTGATGCTCCCTATTGGTTGCCATGGTGCCAAGTGCCGGTGATGCTTCAGGTGACTGGTCTCGCAGTTTGTCCCTTCCTACGTCTTCGTCAAGGGGCCTATGATGAGTCTGAAAGGAGCTGGTGCCATTCAGCCCCTCTCAGCTGCTGGTGTCTCTGCCGTCGGGGCCTCGGAGAGGTGAGAGGGATGATGGTGAGAGAGGAGAAGTCAGAAAGAGACCCGGAGCCGAGAGACCGAGAACCGAGAGGGTCCAGACTCTGTAAAGAAGGAGGGAGGAGAGACAGCAGGGGTTAGACACTGGAAGCAAAGTCTGGTTATTACCGTCGAAGCATGATGGTTTAACAACCCCACAAAAACAAAATTTGAAATACCTCAAAATCAGAGTCCAGATGAGAAACAAAGAACGAAGAAGACGAGAGACAAAAAGAGTGTTAAACAAACTGCAGGAAGGAAGAGAGACTCAACACTTCCCTCCTGCTTTTTGTGTTTCTTCCAAGTAGTTCAATGATTTCAGGCAATGCCATATGATTTCAATCAGCAGAACTGTATTATAAAGGGCCTCTCTGTTCCCTCTGCCAGCCTGACTCTAGCCAGTCTGCCAGAGAACAGCCAGCCACAACATGGGTACAATTAACCCTTTCCAACAACACACACCCACACAACTCACTCTTCCTCTGATGGCTGCGTCTTGTTTTGCACCTTCTCCGTCCCTCAGGACTCACATTGTGCCTCTGTGACTTTGTCAATAAGTAAAATGATGGCTCGCTCTCCCCTCTTGTTTTGCCATGTCTCTCATCCCCTTCAGTGATTCCATGAGAGGGTGGAGCTTAACTATCTGTGGTGGAGCTGTGGTACATACAGCCTGGCCAAAGAATGTCTTGTTGTTTTGGGCCTGCTCCGGCATGGGAATCAAACACCCGTGATGGGCGAGATCTGGATTGATAGGAATATGAATTTAAACCAGATCAACAGAAACACACTATTTTATGGAGGAATATTTGTGTTGCACATGATGAATAGTGCAGGTACACAAACAAAGAAAGGTATGCTGCTGTAACTGATACAGACCCCAGTCACTTACAAAGCTGCTGCTGTAAAGGATTACTCTGTACCTGGTTTGAAATAAACTGTTCCACATGTGGAGGTAAAAATACAATACAATTACTAATTCAGTAAGAATGAATGCCATCTTCCATCTAAAAGGGTCGACCTCTTGTCTCGTGGAGAGTCTGGTTTTAGTTTTTATGATTTCTTTCTCAGATTTCTTAGATGGATGAAAGTTTGCAAATAGTGAGGGTTTTAGAAATAATATTTAAACTTGAATGACACTCAGTAGAGGGTATAACTCAACAATCCGCTCATAAAACCACATATAAATTCACTAGATCTGTATCTTTATTTGGATCTGCACCAAAATACACACACTCATAAATATCAGCATTTTTTCAAGATCCATTATTCTCTGAGAAATCAATGAAACTGATGAAAAATGGCCTAGAAAAGAAAAAAACCTTGATCCTAATCTGCACCAAAATGTATGAGGTCTTTCCTCACACGTATCCCAGTTGTCTACCAGGTTTTTAAGAATCCATCTGGTAGTTTCTGCATAACCTTGCTCACAATTAAACAAACATACAACCAAAATAACTTACAAAAGCACAGGGGTGAAAACATAATCTCCTTATGTAAATATTCAGTAGCATCAAGACTTTCCAGAAACAAAATTGTCAATAACCTACAGACAGTTTTCCTGGTATATTTCTTCATTAGAGAACAGATCCAATTAAAATGTTTCCAACCTTCCACCCCCACTGGATCAGATGGATAAACGGTCTCATCTATCCAGAACTGTCTGGGTGACAATAATAAGATTTGAAACATATGCTTCATGTCAGAAGGTTATTACAAAGCTTTAACCACAGCAGTCGCTTCAGACCTCATCACACCAGATTCTAAGAATTTTTTTTTACGTAATTACAACGAGCTTCATAATCAGATTTTTTATATAATCACAAGCATATATATATATATATATATATATATATATACGGTATGTTTACTATGTTTAACATAATGAGTCCTGCAATAAATCATATTTTAATGAAAGTGAAAGTTTTAGTTGACACTGTTTTACATGTGTCACTGGTCATGTGGAGGTTTAAAGGTTCAGTGTGTCTAATTTAGTGACATCTAGTGGTAAAATTGCATGTTGCAGCTGAACACCCCTCACCTCACCCTCCCCTTCCAAACATGACAGAGAACCTGTTCTTCAGTTGTCATAAAAACTCAAAAGGTTTTAGTTTGTCCAGTCTGGGCTACTGTAAAAAATATGACAGCCTCCATAGAGAGGACCCGCTCCTGATGTAAATATAAAGTATTTAAAAATAAAGAGCACATTCTGGGGTGAATAAAACAACAATTTATACAATTGAGATGAAAAACACTAGTGAAAACATCACTAGGTTTATTTTATGTTTTCTGCCAATAGATCCCTTTCACCTAGATCTTACACACTGGACCTTTAGCTTTTTTGCTGCAGTTGAATTGAACACAGTTATAATGACGTCTGTTTCTAATAGTCAGTTTATCCGTAGTGGGAAAATCAGGGTGAAAAAAAATCGGACATTTGTGCTGCTATTATTAGAGTTGAGCTGTTCTACATACTCAGGTTACAGTGGATGTTTCTTTCCCTCACACATATTACACATTCACACACAAAGCCGCACAGTCAGCGCAGTGACTGAGTGTTGTTTTTAAAGCCACATTTCTCATATTGACATATTTTTCCTAATTGCTTGGCTCTGCTGTGGTTTCTCTTCACTGCGATGGCCATTCGTGGAGAGTCCCTGCAACTGTTTCCACAAAGAACTTTTCTGTTTGGCAATCAAAAACTGTCGAACACCGGTTGGATAAAGTGTATGTGGCGTTTAAGAAAAAAAACCTACCACTGCTCTGGTGGAATGGTCCCTCTTAAAACATACATATGCTTACACACGCTTCCCTACAATCAGAACACAGGTACACACAAGCACGGACATGCAGGCCGCAGGAGTAAACGCACACAGATGTTCTGTGACTTTAATCATGTTCATGGGCAAGTAATCAGTGGAAAACACGCAGCGTCGGTCACACACGCTGAAGCACCATTGAAAGCTGCAATTGACCTTGAAGAATGAAAGGAGTAAATACAGGACAGAGGATCCTTCCACAGAGGCTGCGTTTGAGTTAGATTTAAAACCAATCAAATTCAAACGACCAAAATCACTGGTATGAAAGCCAGATGTATAAAAAGGACCGGGACGAAGAAAGAAAGAAAAAAAAAGTGTCGAAAGCTGAAAAAAGTCTATGGAAAAAGATGTAAGGGGAGAGAAAGCGAGGGAAAGAGCACGGGAGGGAGTTTGGAGCATCTGGCGGACCATGTGTAAGAAGTACACAGACCTATTAATTAGATCCATACTGGAAACTGGATTAATAAGAGAAAGAAGTGAGTGTGGTGAGGCAGCGTGGGAGGAGGCACCAGGCTGAGCACTTGCAAAAAACATACATAAAAATAAAGAAACAGTTTTATTTCCACTGATAAACTATGAAATAATGTGTGCCCGAGCCAAGGAATGGTCTCTTTCTCTCTAATGAGTACCCCCCCCTCCCAGCCCCTCACTCTCCCTCCAGGGGGAATACACCTTGGGTAAGGCAACAAAAGCTGTGCTGTGTCTCTGGGCCTCCAAGCCTCAATGCTGCTTTTATGAGACCTGGCTGGGTGAGGTCAGACTGGGTAACCTGGTGCTGGTCCTGCTGACACACAAACACACCAACACACACACACACACACACACACACACACACACAACCAATGCTCCGCTTTCCTCCCAGAGTATGGCGATTAAAAACAGCTTTGGTGTAAAAAATGACGGGGCTTTCCATCTCCCTGTCTTTTCCAACAAACCACAACACGCTGTCAACTTTTCTGATTTTCACACAACTCACACCGAACAACACTTTTAGCAACTAGTTTGACGCATTGTCACAGCAGCTGTAAAAATCTTCTAGTCGCAAACCAAATGGAAAAAAAAAAGTTTTTTTGAATAGCATGCTTTAAGTGCTTATTAGGAGCATCATCTGGATCTAGTTAGGCTGGGTGTAAATGCGAACTTTATGGTTTTTCCAACCCAAATCAGCTTGAGGTTACAGTTATGAAACGACACACACACACACACACACACACACACGTCTACACACAAAGAAAAAGAGAGAGAGAGAGAGAGAGAGAGAGGAGGCCCTTCACACTGTGTTGGTTCATTTTGACAAGGTCGTTCATATGTGAAAACGACCTTTGTCCAGACTAGTATTTTAGGAGACTACAACTCCAAATGTACAATAGGCAGCTCAAATTTCCTCTGCTGGTAGTGTGTGAGTGATGTGTAATAGAGAAAAGTGATGCACATAGATGCTCTGTATATGGGTGAACAGCAAAACTGTACTGTGGGCCAACTACTTCAAATGGAAGTGCTATTAGAAAGATTTTGAAAATTACTGTTTAGCCCTTGTAATTTGTTAAGTGGCTATTTGACCTTGTTAGACTGAATTATTAAAAGTAATTGATGCAAACAGGATCAGGAACACTTCTGCTCCTGTGTGATGTAAAGGTCATCCAGATCAAATCATGCATAATGACTATTTAGACACAGGTTTATTCATGTCCCAGTGAGTAATTAATAAACAGGATTCACTGCAGCAACAAGGAAAACAACGACAGCCTGTGGACTCCTCCTGCACAGCTGTCGTCAGCAGTGCACACGGTGCTTTGCAATGAAAGGAAAAATAAATTGTGAACTAGATTTCTCCTTGTGAGGATGATTTGGAATCAGATTGACTGCAGGAGGAGGCGTGAAACAAGGCCTTCAGCTGAACAATTTATTTAAGTCAAATTCTCATGGAATCTGATCTGGGTTTATCTAAACTTCCTTAGTAGTAACATCATGTTCACCCTGTCATGAAATATGCCAAACATCTGAACATGATAGTTTCCTCTATTTGTCAGTGTTATAACCACAGACTGTATAATGAACATGGACAAAGCGTCTCCATTTCCTCCCACTATCCAAAAATGAGGCTGAAAGATCTGGGATTCGAACGCTGCCATTTTGCGCAATTGGAGCCAGCCAATAGCGATCGGCGGGATGCAGCCGGCACTAGCGAAGTCTCGTCGAAAAATGTGCTTGGCTGATCAGAAATATGTCTCAGTTAGTTTCACTACTAACTAATACATGATTGGTTGATTGATTGCTTGCTTGCAGAGGTCAACACTGTATTAGATCTGTTCCACAATGGGAGCTCTTTTTTTAATTGTACCAGACTTTAGTAATTTAGTTTGAAACATTTTTAATACAGACGTAAGTTAAACAATGGGAAAAAAAACCAGCTTAAGAGGTTTATGTTAAAATGTTCCAGTAACACAGAGTTGGTCAGGGTGGAGCCTGCGGTGCACAAAGGTGAGACAGAGCTCCGTGATGCTTGGAGGAACTCCTGTTTCTACAAACTGTAACCGGAGGGTATGAACATTGCTCCACATCACATAATAACGCCCTTTATTTTGTGTGAACATGTGGTTGATGAGTGCGCGCAGTGTTAGCTGTGTTAGCATTTCAGCTGGATTACATGATGATGTTTTTCTGTACTAAAAAGTGCCTTTTTTGTCTTAGCCCAGTTAGAGTGTGAACACTCGTCTAAGACTAAAACAAAGAATGTTTATTTGATGATAAACACACTTTGATCCTTTGGATTGAGAACAGCCCGCATGAACCGAAACGTCTGCGCTTTAATTTTCTGCACCGTTTCTCTTCTCCGTTAATAGAACGTTGAAAAAGGTGTTTTTTTTATTTGGTCACGTTTCTGTTTCATACTTGAGTGTTTGTGAAGTGAGTCGGCTGGAAACTAGCTCATTAATAATTCTTATGGCTCTTTGGATTTGTTGTTCTTTTGTGGATATGTGTTTTTTTACCTTAGCCAAGGAGGTTCTGTTTTCACCCTTGTCCGTTTGTTTGCTGGTTTGTCTGTTTGTGAACAGGATAACACAAAAACTACCAGACGATTTCCCTCAAATCTTGGTGGAAGGATGTGGTATGGGTCAGGAAAGAACTCATTACATTTTGGTGCTGGATCAGCGGCAGATGCAGATTTCTTTCTTTCTTTCTTTAACATTGTGAGAAAGTGGGTTATGCAACATTTCCATTGGGTTTTTTCAGAATAATCCATGGATCTTGTTGAAAGAAAAATCAGGTCTATTTATGGGACTTATAAATTTAATAGGTAAAATTAGTATCTAGTGAATTAATCTGCAATTTTTTTCTGAAATCTTTTCATCATTTTAAGTTCAACAAGATGCAATTATTCAAGTCCACTTTTTGGTTGCTGAGCAGATGATGGGTTATGGTTTTGTTAAGCCATTAATGTGTGAAAGTGGGAAAGACGCCAAGATGACAAACTTACAATGTCTGCATTTCATGAAGCCTATGGAGCCGCAGAGTCTGAGTCGAAGGCTGAAGGCTACAAACTAAAAACAGCCAAATGCAAGGAAAACCATGACTTCAGCTGGGACTGTCCCTGCTGAAATTGTTGTAAACCATAAAACCCACAATTGAATCGGCCTTATTCAGAGAATGTAGCCAGGGGATGAGCTGTGCAGAACACATCGAGCAGAAATACACACACTGACACACAGAAACCATTAGTTAGGAGAAAAAAACACAGGCTCTGTCACCCACAAACAACATAATTAGATTTTTCAACAAATGACCATCCTATATTTCATGTCAGACAAAACATCTTTTGAGGAGCACAAATACTGAGGGGGCCATAAAGCACCAGCGTCTGACAGATATCTTATAGACCACAAAATGTTTCTGACTGTGGTAAACACATATGTCCAATTTAATGCACGCAATTATGACGCTAGCTTAGTCAAGGATGTACACACAGATGTAAATATAAGGCAACATTTAAGACATCTTTCAGAATGATTGTCCAGAAAGTCATCTTATTAAAAAGGATTTACAGTAAACAGCATCTAAAGAACAAAGTTGATGATCTCAGTCAACCGAATGACAAATATGCTGCACTTTGGGAAATACACTTATTTACTACACTTGATTACACTTGGATGAGATGATCACTTTTGTGTCTGTGCAGTAAATGTAAAGTTACAGCAGTCGCCAGTCAGCTTCACTTTGGTAGCTAATAACCAGTCTGGCAAATGTTCATGTATTCAAACCCACATTTGAATAATTTAGATAATAAGTGAGCTTTTCCCCTGTTTACAGTCCTTATGCTAAAGTAATTATGATTTACCATACAGCCACAAGAGTGTTATCGATGTCCTCATCTAACTCTCACAATCAAATAAGCAAATCTCTGAATATGTCTGACTTTAATTTTACTCTAGAACTTGAAATTGAACTTCAGTCTTCAATCTTCCCTTTAGCCCACAGGACAACTCATAAAATAGAATTACAGTACATCCACTCGCTTAGAAATGTTTATAGACTCAATCACTGTTCCCAGAAAAGAAAATTACAAGAGGAACCATGTGTTCAACTATAACAGCATTTCTTTAAAAGATTTAAAAAAAATCTGAATCAAACTGTTTATAGAGACATGAGGATCTGATTAGAAAGATCTTGTACAATTTGAACTTTACAAGTTTTTAAACAATGATATGTGATGTAGTCTTGTTACCTCTGTCAAGGAGGTTATGTTATTGTCTGCCCAAATGATTTTCTGTGAACTGTTATGGAGGGATGGAACATAACTGGAGAAAGAACCCATTCAATTTTGGTGTGGATCAAGATCAGGGGTTGGATCCAGAATAGTTTTGGGTGCGGATCCAACTTAAAACGTGGATGTAGTGAAAATAAATGTTTTTTCATGAGGGGACTATTGGGCCTTGCTTGTTTATTAGTTAGCAGGATTATGCCAAAACTACAACATGGATTTCCATTTAGTTTTGTGGAGGTGTGGGGCATGACTCAAGAAAGAATTTCAAAGTGGTTTCATGAGGAGACTGTTGGGCCTTGGTGGAGGAGGCATGCACTCTACTGAGTATCATAATAGTTGTGTATTAGTTTTCTGGATTTTACTTACTTAGTTCGTCATTATGACAAAATAAAGAGTTGAAACAGTTAGTCCATTAATCAAGTGGTTGATATGTTTTAGTAACCATTTAATCATTTTACTCATTACTTAAACAAAAAAGCAGAATTCCACATTTTCATTTCTTGTGAATATTTTATTTTCTAGTTTCTTTAAATCTTCAATAGAAGTTGGTATCTTTAGGTTAAGATTCGATGTGAATATATCAGGATGTTATTCTCATATTTTATAAACCAATGAACTGACTAAGATGTCACCGGCACCAAAAAGCGTCACTTGAGTCTCCTCTAACTCACATCTAAACTTTTCTGTTTTAACTACCAACGATACTTGGAATAACACAGTGTGATTTCTGTGTGAGCAGTGCTAATGGAAGATGATGGTGATGATAGCAATGTTTCATAAAACACACAATGTTGTCATTATGTGGAGCCGACCCTGTGGGCTGCCGAGGGTCCACAGGTTGGAGCCGGGGTCAGCCCCTGTCGCTCCAGGCTCAGCGGCCTGGACAAGGGTCAAGCCTAATTGAGGCATTTTGGTAGGCAGCTTTTCATTTGGTATTAAAGTGAAAAAGTGAGTGTAACGACTGGCTGAGCACACACTCAATCTGCTCCACACAGAGGATTAGAAGTGTGTTTAAAGGACTTTTAGCTTTTGCTGAGGAGCAGCCCCGGGCCTCGATTAAACACACCAAGAAGCTTTTTAGACACACTGAGACACATTCAGCCTTAAGTTTTGAAAAAGTGCAGCGAAAGCAACAGTAAATGTTACAAGTCACATCCAATTCTCTGAAGCCAATTGGGCACAGCAGCCAGTGCACGGCTCTCAGCAAACTTTCTCTAAATAGGACAATATGTAACTCTTACAAGAAACAAGAAAAGATGTGTGTCCTCTGCTCTCAAAGTCAAGTAAGCAAATGTTTGCTTCTTTGTTTTGGAAGTTCCCCGTTTCCATTTATATGTGGTGAGCAAGAGAGCAACCCCAGTACAAAATCAAACTCAGCTGACAATGGCCAGAAAAGAAGGTGGATTTATATATGTATATATGTTTATATATATATATAAACATATAGAGGAAATTAAGAAAGAAAGAAAGACGTCAGCAGGACAGAGGGAAAGAGACGGAGAGAGAGTGGAGCCAGACATCCTCCTCGGCCTGAGGGGCTGTCATTCTTTAAAAGTGTTGAGAACAAAGATGAGACTGCAGAGTGGTTAGAGGAGTTTTTATCCAACACACCCAAACACATGCACATGCAAGCACACGCAAACGTTTCTGGAAGTCTCTTCTCTGAATGACGAAACCAAAAGGGGGACAAGTAGGATTTAACTAAGAGCAGATGCATCCACCCTAAATGTTCAGATTCTTAAAGCTGAAATATAAAACAGTTCACTGAATAGCCAACACTGTGGGGACATTCGCTGACAACAAAGTGATAAATAGCCGTCCAATCAGAGGAGAAGAAGGGGGTTATATTTAGCGAGTCTACCACTCTCCTCCAGAATGTGATCTCTGACATAGTATGCATTGTTTACACCCAGCTGTTTATGCTTTGCTTTGCTATGTGTTCCTGCGGGGGTGCTCATAAACACCCTGCAAGACATAAAGGAAAATGAATCTGAAATAGACTTGTCAAGAGTTTGTTAGAAACGCTCCACTGCACAGGGTGGCGTGGTGCAACTGCTCGGCAATATGGTGTCAGCGGACGGACGCGGGCAGCTCAGCTCAGGTCAGCTCGGGATGAAGCAGATGAATAGCATCTTAATCAAAATCAATCGCGTCTGTGTTTAAATGGAAGATGTCACACAAAGGGAAGTGATTCACACGTGTATAAAAGGAGCTTGTGTTTCAATATGAGGAGGGTCAGTAAGTTTATTCACACACACACACTTAGAAAGAGGAAACTCAATCTTTCATCTCAAAGTGTCGACCTCTTGTGGTCTCATGGCCACAGAGAGTCAGATTTGACCTTTTATGATTTTGTGATTTCTTTCATACATTATCACAATTACTCTCAATTAATCCAGAGACAGTTTCCCTGGTGTATTTCTTCATTAGAGAGTTCCAATCAAAAGTTTCCAACCTTTCAACCCCACTGGACCAGATGGATCTCACACACACACACACACACGCACGTCCATTTGCATTATGGTTACTTCTTTGTTGTCCCTATAAGGAACACAGGTCCCCACAATGTGACCATGTTTAGGTCCCACAACATGAGTAATACTTGAACACACTCACAATGCAAAGCAGCAGGCATGAGACACACAGCAGATTCTCCTCTGATATCCGGAGTAAGCTATTTCAACGTTTCCATCGCACTTATGTGATTGTGTGGATGGAGACCTGTTTACATAAGGTTGAAGCAGATGAGTGAGTGAGTGTGTACACACTCAGGTAAACCAGACCCACTCCGCCATTCTGGATGTCGATGGAGCGATCCATCAAGTTCGACAGCCAGCCTGCTGGTTGAGATCCTGCAGGTTAAAGCTGCGACTTTGTCTCGTGTTGGAAAAACGGCCTGAGACACTCGCAGTAGCAGACTGACACAGATGAGAGCGACAATATAAAGTAGTTTGTAGTGGGTTGTATAATAGCGTCTGCTCTTATTGATGTCATTCTTTGTAATCTGGGGAAATCCAACATCCTTTTTTAACTGATTTCAGCCATTCAGCAAATCAGAGCTAATGAATCAGGAATAAACGCAGAGATGATTCTGATGGAAGCACATGGATGGTCGGGCAGAAAAAATTAGGACAGACACACACACACACACACACACACACACTCACACTCACACACACACACACACTCACACATACACATCACCACAAGCCTTCATCTCCTCACATGGAGCACCCCAGAGTACATTCATGTGCCGATCAGCTTTCATTCCCTTCCCTTTGCTCTTTCTGTTGTTCTTTCTCCCTTGCTCGAAATCTCTGTTCTCAATTAAAGCTGTCCTCAGGAAACTCAATCTCTTCACTCATGCTTTCCCAGAAACACACACACACATACACAAGAGGGAGAGAGAGAGGACACACACACACACACACACACGTCTCACTCAAGCTCTGACATGTCCTCTGTCCGTCTGCTTCTTTCTCACACACACACTGCCACACAAGTTATAGGAAAAATCTTAAAAAACAAAAAGGGTCTGGACGAGCAAAACTTACCAGAGCTGAGATGTGACGGACGCAGCTCTGGGTGCTGCTGAGCGAGGGTGGTTGAGAGGAGAGCTGAGCTGAGAGTAGTAGCTGTGTTTGTCAGTCAGAAGTCTCTCTCACAGTGACGAGAGAGCTCAGCCTGTTGCATTCCGCCTCTCTCTCCTTTTCCCGTCTCTCTCTCTCTCTCTCTCACCAACATACACCCTCTCACTCTCTGTCTCTCTATCTCTCTCCTCCTGAAATCATGTGTACTTTGATTCACAAACCCTGCCTCTGTCACGTGATCCAACACTTCAAATATACAGCACATTTTTTACCAGCCACAGAATGCCCGAAGGAAGGGAAAACAGGGTCCAGAAAGCTTAGGTTTCAACTTGCTGCCCACCCCCTCTCTTTCCCTCTCTCCCTCTCTTTCTCCCTCTCTCTTTCTTTGTCTCACAGTCTCTCTCTTCACCTCCATTCCTTCCACACTGTACCATCAGTCAGCACTCCTTTGTTGGATTTCAACTCTTCGACTGTTTGTTTTGTATTTCTAAAAATGCTTCTCTTCTGCTCACCGTCCAAAGATAGGCCAACACATACACACACACAGACCGACACACAGGTAAGTGGTGCATGCATACACACATACACACACACAACTGCACTAATGAAACAGCCATTAACTCACATACACAAACACACACATGCTGCAGAAGGCTGCACACCTTTGGGGATATCAGTGTCAGCTCTTGGCTTTCGCTCTGTGTTTACAATGCCTCGACTTTGGGACTGTGGCCAAACCAATGTGGGAGTTCAGGGGCCTGGGGCCAATCAGGGGCCCTCAATGCTCCACTGTGACTTCATTTGACTGATGGGAAAGAAATAAACCTTCTCTGCATCAGTGTCCGAATGAACCAAGATGATACAAACAATAACTTCAACAGCGGAATGGCAACATTTAATATGTAAAATTATTATGATATAATAAAGCAATGAAGCAAACTTAAAGAGTGAGATCATAAATATGATCCGCTACAAAAGAGTAAAGATGAGGATTTTTATAAAGAATAAGAATAAAGATAAAAAGTAAAATTAAAGAATCAGATTCATTAAAATAAGAATAGGACTATGATTAAGGGAAATGATAAGAATACAAATAAGATCAAGAGTAACAGTAAGAATAAGAATAAGATGATAAAAAAGGGGAAAGAATTATAGAGTAAAATATGAAGTACATACAAATCTACAGTACAAATATACTCTGGGAAAATCAGACAGCCTGGTATATATGTTAGGTGACCACATTAAATCTCCAAAATGTAAATGACCATGAGCTGTTTTCCATCTTGCCTGTAGCCTGAGAAATACAAAGAGCCATTCAGCAAGCACCTTTAAATCAGTTCAAGTGGACTTTTCTTCCTCCTACAGGATTTTCCTAAGCAAATCAACCCAGCAGTTTTCTAGTAAGGAAGTATTTAGTGGAGAAACATTTGATCCGTGATCAGATCAAACCTGGCCAGTCGGCCCCCCCAAGAGGCAGAGGTACCTGCCTCTTCATGTCAGAGATAAAACTGTCTGCAACTGTCTAACTGACGGCCTCAGTGGCTCCGACTAATGTATGTGTACGAGTGATGACAGCTACAGTCAATACAGGTCACATCCCAAAACAAGAGCCAACACACAAAACCCTTTTCTCTTCACCTCCACTTTGACTGATAATAAGGTTTCAAACTTAAATGAACTGTTTTGGATTCATCATATTCATCTTAGAAGTAGGGTTAGTTATTTGATTCAGAAACACTTTTTTTATCTTATTTGTTGAAACCCTCTTCACCTACTGAAAGCCATCAGCAAATAAAGTTGTCTGGGGAAAAAAGCCACTGTCTGTGGCCCTCGCAGGACTGAAATAAACACAACCACATGATTGGTTGGTTCGCCCGTCTGTCTGTCACTTACCGACCTGCCTGCCTGCTTTCACTGTGCATGAGTGAAGTCTTCAGACGGAGAGACAAACACCACTGAAGCAGAAATGACAGACAGAAGTAAGCAAGAGAGTCATGGAAAAGTCGTCTACTAGCAGTTGCCAGTGCACGTTCACGTGTTCTGGGGTTGTAGGTTTGACGAGAGGGCTGATGGGAGGGGCTTGGATGTAAGTGTAGCCTGCTCTTGCTAGCATTTCCAGGATTGCAACCCTAGCTTTCAGGACATTCTTTACACAGTTTGTCCAAAAATTTACAACTTGTCCGTTTTTTCTTTAGAAATTAAACTTTCTGTTGTAACCCATCTGTCCACTAGTGGCTCCACTAGATTGTCACTCAGTAGATCACATACATCTGCCAAGGCCCAACAATTCCCTTCATTCTAATCAATTTGTTATTATATAAGGAAAACAGTGGAAATAACACAAAATGAAAGAAAGAGAAAAAAGTTCCTGGATCTGCCCCCTGATCTGGATCCACATGGATGACACATACCACATCCTTCCACCAAGTTTCCTGGTAATCTGTCCTGTAGTTTTTGTGTAATCTTGCTCACAAACAAACATAATATTTCATATTTATATATTCACTTGAATAATTGAATTCAAACCAAACTGTACAGAGGCAGTTTGATCTTTTGCAAACAAACAAATGAATAAATAAATAATAAATATATGTTTCTCTTCAGTGATGTAACATGTGCTTTTAATAGAAGAACAAAAGAAATAGTCAGGACGGGACTTGGTGATATTTGTCTCTTCTTACTACCTCACTATCTTCATTTAATACACTGAGTGTCATATTTAACTAATATAAATACACCGTTACAGAATGATTACTGTAATAAAACCATTGAGCATATAAAACACTCAGTGCTGTTGTTGTCATGTTCTTATCAAGCCTCAAGACTCCAATCACACTTGTTGATCACTTTGGCAACAAAATACAAATGTGAGAGGCGTCCGTTGCTGTGAGCATCTGGGTCAGTGCCACACTTGCAGCAACAGTGTCAGCGAGAGGGTGAAAGGTCAGCGCTGTTTGTGTTTCTGTGTCAGTGAAATGTGCAAAGAAGGAGGGGAGTGTGTGTGACATCTGGAGTGTGAAAGAGGCATTTGTGTATTTCTGACTGTGAATGTGGGAGAGATAATAAGCATCCTCTCCTGCTCATGCATTCACACGTCGACGCAGGCACGCACGCACACAATCGTACGCATTCTCCCCTGCTTTTTGTTTTGCATCAACCAACGTCAAAACAGATTTACACAGAGAGCAGATTAGGAACATGAGAGGGGCTCCGGTGCGGCCGGCAGGTTAAGTTTTATCGGAGGCTCTGTCTGTGATAAAGAGGCTAAAGATGGACGGCACAGGCGAAAGAAAGAACAAAGACATGGAGGAAAACTGAGGAGTGAGTGGAAGTGGGGAGCTCATAACTTTCTGCAGAGCTCGAAATGGGGCCCTTTTTGGCAGCGAGCAGTGGAGAAACCGCAGAATGGTGCGACTCTGGAATTGAGGGGTGGAGGAGGCAGGAGAAGGGGGGATGGCGGCGGCAGTGGTGGGGGCAAGTCAAAGGACAGGGAAGTAGGAGAGAGAGAGGGAGCAGAAGGAAGGGAGAAGAAAAGAAAAGGGTGAAGGAGGACGGCGCAGACGGCAGGTTTTAATCAGCAACAGGCTGTTGGTAATGAGATCACTATCCCACTGCTCTCAGATTGATGTCATGTGAAGCTCTGCGGTGCACAGAGAGGCATGTGGAGGACGACAGGCATGCATGATAAGCTCGTGCACACACAAACACACAGGCGTGCACGCAGAAAGGTATAAGACAAAGAGTCACACTTATAATAAGGCTGGCAAATACCCATAAACTCATAAACATGGGCACACAGGAAAGAAACAAAGAACCTTGAATACGCCACAACACCCTGCTGTTAATTTTCTCCAAGCGAGAGAAAGAGCTGACACAAACATAATCACACCCACACATACACCATAAACACATTTCAGATCCCAGGGCTCCATTATGTCTTTTCTGTCTCTCAAACAGCGAAACATGCCTACACACAAAGAACATACTGTACCAGTGGTGAGGGTTGGCTAGACTTGCAGGCGGAAAAAAAAGGAGTAAAAGGAGGAGAGAAAATGAGGACTATACAGGGGAAGACGAGGAGGGAGAGAAAGGGAAAGGGGTGACACTCAAGGTAGCAGTTCAGTTCGGGGTTATAAAACTTTAATGCATTAGCTGAGAAACTTGGGAGGTTGTGTTAAACCATATGTGTGTGTACGCAGCGCCACAACCAAACATATTAATTTATTAAAACATGCCAGGCAGATTTGCATGTTTGGTTTTGTTGGTGTTTGCGACTGTTGGTGTTTGTGGGCAAGTGGAGAGAAGGAGAAAGAAAAGAAGATGGAAAAGAAAAGAGGAGGTTGGGGGGGGGGGGGTGTACATGTGCATCCAATGAACAGTGAATAGTTTTTCCTTTATAAATGTTCCCCAAAATTCAACCATGATGTCACCGTGAACCTGTTGTGAACTCAACTCTGTCAACTACCATTACTGTTCCACTGTGCGCTCCCTACCGCTTCACCCTGCTGCCTCTCCATCTCCATCCACTCCGTCCCCACGACGTAATCCTGGGCCTCCACTCCATCTTTTTGCCATACAGTGTTGTCTGGCTGCATTTTTCTTTTTCGATACGACACGCACACACTCACAAACACACTCTCACACACACCTCATAACATAACCCCAAACACACCCACACACACAAAGCGCTCACAGCCATTTGGAACGTCTCTGGTATAACAAGGACAGTTTTAATCAGAACAAGCTGGCATATTTTGGCCAAGACCTGCACTTATGGTAATTCAATCAGAAAGGGAGGGGAGAAACTGAAAAAAAAGGGGCACAAGGAGGGTAGTGGAGTGTGAGACGGGGGGGGGAAATAAGAAAAACAGAGGGAGGAAAAAGGAGACAGTGGGCGGATGGGAGGGTGAGGTAGGGGTTGAGTGGTTGAAGGAGTTTGATCCACATGTGGAAGCCATTGTCTAATTACGGCAGATATGTATAAGTGTTACTGCCTGCAGGACAGATGGTGATTGGAGGGCGCACAGCTACACCAAAATGAGATGACTGGATACGAGAGGGGGGGATGAAGTCAGGTAGTTGGTAGAGAGAGAGAAGTGTCATGATGGATCCAGAATCATCTCCCTGTGCTTTCTCCTCAGCGTCAGACACAGGATTTATTCCAAATTTAGGGATCCATCCAATCAGCTCATTCAGAGGAGGCCAGCTTCAGCCTCATCCCCAGATGAGGCAGATTTAGCTTTCTTTGTATTTGAGCCAGGATGAGTTAGTCTGACTCATTCCAAAGATCACAAAATCCATCTCCCAGCACCTTTAAAGTTCATTCATTAAAGCTAGAGTGGGAATCACACTTTGAAATGATGCAATCAATACAATCCACCCCCTCTAACCAGCCCTCTGGCCCACGTCACGTTTTACACTTGTGCATCAGACAGTCTAAGCAGAAAATACACTGAAAGTTCCAAATATTAAATCAAAAAATTCTGCTGCACTACTCTCAAACTGTTACTCTTGAAAATATATTGAAATAAAACTTTCAAAGAAAACTTTTTTTTGCCTTGCAGTAACACTACTTGCAAGTAGGGGGTGCTGCAGCCGCCTCAGCGTTCGTGATCCTGTGCTCTTGATTGAGTCCGAGTGAAATTGGTTGTGTATAGTCCAGTCCTGCCAGGGCCACAGACAACAGCTTTTTTTACTTTCATTTTGATCCTTATTTATTGATGGCTATCAAGACACGAAGAGCATTTAAACAAATACGATCAAAAAAATTACCAACCCTGCCTTTAATGGATTATATCTTGTTAGTTTAGTTTGTTCAAGACCTGAAATATAACAAAAGCAACTCACCATTTCACATAGAGAGTTATAGTATGGGCCAGACTATTTCTTGGCAAGGAGCAGTAACATCCTGGAGTCTCAGCTGGTCTCAGCCAAATAACACCCAGGAATTAGTACATTACCTCCTGTAAACAGGCAGATTTCACACAGATTGAACAAACAAGATTTAACTTGTGAATTAATGAGGCACAAACAGAACCACACTATTCAGTCTTTACGCTAAGCTAAATGAAGCAGCTACAGGCTCCAGCCACTTGTTGACGATCTTCTCATCTGACTTTAAGTGACAAAGCAAATAAGCACAAAAAAACACAGAGCTATTCCTCTGAGCTGAGGCATGTCCCATGTTCCTCTGGTTTACAACACAAGCTGTGGCATTTCACTGCATCACATGACGGTCATGTAGCAAACAATATACAAGGCTGATGGTGAGATATCACTGTATTATCCCACTGTGATGAACATCATCCATGTATAAAGTGGGATTCATGCCTGGCTGTCATTATTTACATCTAACCTTTGCGACTGAGCTCAAACACCTGTTAGATATAATGTAGACCATTTCTAATCTTGGAGGTTCAATAGATAAAACCAACCATGATGGATTATCAGATACTACTGACTTACAGCCACAGCTTCTACCTCCTTTCATTATGTAAATATCTAGTTACTGTCATAACCCACCTGTCCACTGACTGGCTCCACTAAGCTTCATTCCGCTGTTGACCAAATGGATCAACTAGAATGGTACTCAGGAGAGCACAAACCTCCGAAAAGGCCCAACAGCCCCTTTGAATTCAATCAAACTTCACTTATACATAACAATTCCCTAAACATGAAAACATTTTCTCATCAAGTTCCAAGAATTATTCCCTGAGATATTGGTGAAAGAGAAAAGGTGAAAAATCCCCCTTTTTTAAAAACCTATTTGTGAAAGTGAAAAAGAAAATCATGAATCAACCCCCTGATCCAGATCTGCACCAAAATTAAATTGCTTCTTCCCTAGCTCATACCACATCCTTCCACCAAGTTCCATGGAAAAGTGGTCTCTGTAATCCTGCTTACAAACCAACAAACATGGACAGAGAAGAAAACATAACCTCATTGGCAGAGGAAAACATCTCCTCTGCTTTTGAAACTGCTGTCACCAAAATAAAACTGAACATTATTTTGCACTGAGGAGACTGCAGGCTTTTTTTGTCCCAGAAAAACAGTCAGTGTTTGCGTCAGTGATCATAACCACAATGTTTTACAAACCTAAACCAAAGTTGTTTTATTTGACTGAACTCGTGTCAACCCAGGAGGTTGTAGAATTTTAATTTAGATGCAGAAAAAAGGTCGCCCACCGCAACAACACGACAAAGTAAAGATGGCATGGATTCACCAAACCAGGGGGAGTGATCATTTGAAATTATAAAAAACATAAATAACATCATGGGTTAACAGTTTACACATATTGGGATAAGTAGCTTTTCCTTTACAGACTCATTAACAAACATGGCACCAAAGTTTTACACAAAGACACAAGATTTCATGTGTTATTCACCTTTATCGTCACTAACCAGTGTTTTCCCCTCACCCTGCCTCCTCTTTCCTCTGCAAAACAAAAGTAAATGTGTTGAACAGTTTGGATACAGGTGGGATGGAGCTGCCGCCCTCAGGATAATCTGGCAGCTCTTCACAGTAGGCCACCTGTCAGCAGATCTCAGCACATCTCGGCTGTCTGCCTGTCAGAAAATGTAAATGCCCTCTAGAGGGTTTAACAGAGGCAAGTATTAGTCATACACACATCGTTTTGTTTTGCTGCAGGAGACTAATATAGTCTCTGATTGATGCTCAGTGCATCCTAATGACCTATAAACCTTGATGGCTGCAGCACAGCATCCCTAGGTATCACAGCTCTGCACACGTTTGTTCTCTCTCTTCTGTTGTGACTGTTCCCCAAACTATGTGATGTTTTTGCACACTCACAAGAAAGTTCTCCAGTGTAGGGGGAGAAAAAATGATTACTGTTTGTGAGCATTACATCAGAGAGGGGATTTTCGGTGGGTTGCTCAACTCTGTCAAAATAAAAGCACAATTTCATTGTATTCATTTTCACAGTTTACTGGTTTGCTAGTGTTGCTACATAACTGAATAACAACACAAATCTACTAACTGAGCATTTTGTGTTGTTTGGGATCACACTTTGGGAAGTTATATAGACCTTAAAATGGCAAATATCATTAAATGTTATATACAACACTACATTTTGAGCCTTGTTCTGTTGACATTACCGATATGGCAAGGAGGTTATGATTTCACCTTTGTCTGTTTGATTGTTTGAAAGCAAGATAACACAAAAACTACTGAAAGGATGTGGTATGGGTCAGGGAAGAGTCCATTACATTTTGGTGCAGCTCCAGATCAGTGGGTGGATCCAGGAATTATTTTCACATTGCGAGATGGGACATTTTTTGACATTTTCATCATTTTCACCAGGGAGTCATCCTGGATCTTGATGAAAAAATATCTGGTATATTTAGGGAATGAATGTTGTGTGAATTTTGGTGAAGCTTGGTTAAATTTAAAGGGACTGTCGAGGTTACAACAGTACAAGTGCAGAGAGCTTGACACTCAAATCACATGTGTATTCACACTATAGAGAGGAGCCAGGTTCAATACAAAACATAAAGAAACATCAGCCAACAAAAAGTGCAACAGCGCAGCATCTGTACAGGGTCAAACATGATGAAGTCCCTTATTCTTGAAAACGTCCCACATTAATAGAGTGAAGCCAGCGAGAACAGGGTTCTGCTGACTTCAAATTCCCCATAGAATATTACAAGAAAAGGACACTGTCAACATACTATGAACGTAGCGGTCAGTAGTGAGTTTGTCCTGGAGGAGAGGGTGGTGAGGAGGTGCCACTTATTGCCACAGCATCCACAATGCAGCAGCAATAAGTCAGAATGTGTTGAAAAAATGTCATTTCCACAAGTCAGGGTATGTTTTGACAACAACTTAAAAACACGGAGTCAGCACAATGCAGGCACAGCTGCAGATTTAGCTGTAGAGTTATTGAGGCTTCATGTTTTGATGGCCCTCCATATAACTCTAATTAGAGTGGCACTGCTAATGTGCCGTATAATTTTGTCCTCCCTGCATCTCTGGAATAAACACATACGTCCAACACATATATAGTGAGGAGCAGTAACGACAGAGACTTTAAAGCCCAACAGGACACTGAATTAAAACCTTGCAAGGGCTTCAAAACCACCACAGCTAATTACAAGTGAGCCTTTACATACGTTTACTAATGCTAGCACTGCCACCTTGAGGCAAACAAATAGACCAGCATCTTAAATCTGTAACTGTGTTCCTGGTCAAATTTTAATGTTGCTTTACAACCCAGTCTCATCTCAAAACGTGAGTGACAGTCAGATGAGCCCAATAGACGAACAATCTAATCAAACATTTTCTTTAAAAAAAGAAATCTACTTTTTTTCCCATAAACAAACTGCCTTATTTCGCTGGACACTAGTTTTTCATATGAAGGAATACGTCAACAACAGTCAACAACACCAAGTACACGTCCCAAATTTGTCTTCATGTCCAGACCTGATTCTTCGTTGGATGCAATGTGACCAACAATAGACACATCTGTCTTCTCCACCAGGGGTGAGCTGCACAGCTTATTTTAACCACAGAGAGGCACTGCTCATTTACTTATTCCATCTGACATGAGTAAAGTGAGATGCAGATACTGAGGGGTTAGAGAAGCAACATAGAACGAGGGAACAACTCTAACTGAAAACAAATCCAGGTTAATATAAAAACCTAATTAACTTCAACCACCAAGAAATAATAACACATCAAAAACAGCACCTCTGTTCCTTATGTGTCTTAACACAACCAATATATCTGGGGTTAGGGTGAGAAACGGGTGAGAAAACATTTAATCAATTTAAACTCAAGTGTTACCGAATTATATTTATTTTATATATATATATATATATATATATACTTATGTTATAAAAACTGCATGTAATTTCCCCACATGCTTGAAAATATAATTTTCCTTATAGTTAATATAGTCTTAAACTACTATTTTTATATGCTGTTGTTTGCCTCAATAATAACAGTATACATTTATTGTTAATGTTAAATTATTCAAATTAAATGTGATTAAAAGCTAATCATCAATAATGTATTTTTTAAGTTGTTATTTTTTGAATAGCCCCATATTACAAATTAGACAGTTTACAGTATTATACTTTTTTAAGATTCTCAAAGAGAGTAAACTCAAAATCATTTAATTGAATTAGAGAGAATGAAAAAGAATGACGCAGTCTCCTCTTATATCAGCTGTTTCATTAGTCTTCTGCTGAGGAAAATTTAATAATCCATTAAACGTTAGATGAATGTGATGTCGAGGATTAACTTTAATTTATTGAGGGCATTTAGTAGTTTAAAATAGTTACAGAAAATTGCTGCAGACTCCAATTTCTGAGTTATCAGAAATAGTTTGAGGCTATATTGCTATAGTGATACATAAAAATGGTAGAAACAAATATGTTTACATAAACAAGTTATGACTAGTGTGGCTAAGAAACCTGGCGGACCTGTCGTGCCTCTGTGAGTATTAGACATTTGATGCCAAGAAAAAGAGATAATGAGGTGTGCCAAGTGGCAATAGTATTGAAATCGTTAAAGTAAAGGTTAAAGGAAAAATACACATTTAGAAGCTCCTGCATTTAAAAAATAAAAGTAGTCAGTGTCAAATTATATTATTAGATCATTGTACTCAATACGCTGTGGCTGGTTGACGTGGAGCTTATCGACCTCATATACTGTTTAGTTCAGTCGGTTAAAAAGAATCATCTTTTACAAACAGGTCACATGTTCTTAATGTCACTCATTCATTTCAAATAATTCTGTGACCAGATAAGTAAATAAATGCAGAGGAGAAGACAGTCCAACAATTACTGACCAACTTAACTTTCCACCTCTGAATGTCCCATTTTCACCACAGTCATGTTGGCTCACGTTGTATTTCTTGGATCGCGACATAATTCTTGTTTACTGTTTTAGAAACATGTCGGATCAGGAATTTCAGTGAATGCTTTAACGCAGGAAAATTCCAAAACATACATATCATTGGAGATCCAAGTCAGAACAATGTTCTCCATCATCTGATCCCTGTATGTGAACCTGATACAAGCAGCTGATGTGGAAATCCAGAGAGTTTACATGTGACCTCTTAGCCTAGTTCCCCACAAGTTGGAAAGCTGCAGTGAGGATGTTTTGTTTTTTATCATTCGGCACCAACATTCTCCAGCAGCACCACCAGCAGCATCACCACCTCCACCAGCATCACCACCAGCAGCATCACCACCTCCACCACCAGCAGCAGCAGCATCACCACCAGCAGCAGCAGCAGCAGTCTCTGAGAGAGGGAGCAACGTGACCTACATTGAATCCTCTGTTACATGGCTGCCAGCTACAGGCGCTCTGTTTCTGTTTCTCTGTTTCTCTGCTTCCTGTGAGGACACCGTGGTTTTAGGCACATGTGGGCTGTTTAATGATGGTCGTGTTTGCACAGGCAGCTTCTGACCTACATCCACTGTGTCCTCGCCGATCTGCGCCGATATCTGGACAAAAACACAATCTGTGGAGAGAGAGAGAGAGAGAGAGGGAGAGAGAGAGAGGGAGAGAGGGGGGGGGGTAAAAACGTGATGGAGTAGGCGGGGAGGAGAGGGAGGGGCGGCGGGAGTCACGGTGAGCACCGCCTCTTCCGCACGTGCCCTCTCCCTCAGCCGAAGATCGTCTATGTTTGAACAGATGATCACACACACACACACACACACACACACACACACACACACACACACACACACACACACACACACACACACACACACACACACACACACACACACACATAGAGTCATACTGAGAATGTGGCGTTGGTTGGCCGACGCGCATGCGCACTCCAAATATATGTTTATTCATAACGACAGGCACGTGGACAGGCTCCAATACAATCACCTGAGGTTTTTATTTTCCTTCCCTGAAGTTTTTATAATGATAGACATATAGATAGATAGATAGATAGATAGATAGATAGATAGATAGATAGACATCGTATTGATGTATTTGTGTATGTACAATGAATTAATGTTTACTTGGAGAAAGTCGATAGATATATAGCCTAAAATGCAATAGCTAAATTGACTATATCAATCATAAACACATATAAATACAATTAAACAGAATTTTTAAAAAGTTGCAATCCATATTTGTGTTGTCTATATGTTTATATTTCTGTTTTATACTAATATATTTGGGTTGCATATACATATGTAAATATTTCATTGCATAAATATATATGTGTACATATTTGTTGTGTTGTAAACATGTTTTGGTAGTTTTTCCTCACTCTAGTCGGTGGTTAAGGATTGCTATTTGTGAAAATGGCCTATCAATTAAATTTGATTTGATTTGATATTTATATCTTATATTAATATTAAATGTATAGTGTTTGTTATACAATTTCACAAATATTCTGTTTAATCTGGAGCATCAGCTGAGGGGATTGCATGATTTGAGTATAGTGATTGAGTGTTTACTGCAATATCTATACACATATATAACAATATATTTATTAACAATATAATAATGAATAGAGAAAATAATGGCTTCCTGTGTGATTTAGTTTGTTCTCGGGCGAGGCTTTTACAAAGATTACTGTTTCTCTCCTGATGACTGAGTTTCCCAGGTCAGAGCTCCATGACGAGCAGTCGACATAGTTACAGTCACACAACACACTGACACGCACAAAGGAGGGAGGGGGGGTCTTAGCTCCGCCTCCAAACACCGCATTGTAAAGGCATTTTTTGAATTTCCAAGGTAGAGGCACTTCTTAGCCAAAACTTAGGGGTGGAGGATTTTAAACAGCATTCTAACTTTGATTTATTTGCTTTTGTAAAAGCTTTTTTCCTTCTTACCTTTCAGCCAACCTCCCTCTCTGATCTTCTTTTGGGTGTCCTTTTCCACAGAGTCCATGTTTCTACAGTACCCTAAAAAAAAGATCAAATAAATCACCTGAAGGCCACTCTAGGTTCTCCAAAACACTTATTTGCGACTTCAAAGTTTTACAAAAGTACCTATTTTGACCCAAATCATGACCTCTCACCCAATGTCACCTGGGAGCAGCTCTAGCCCCCCCAACCCTTAAATGATAAGAGATGTAGATAAGGGATGGATGGATGATAAACACATTTATGATTAGTATGATATATTTGCGGGTCTTAAAAGTAGAATTTGATACAGGGCCCCTATTTAAGAACACATGATGTTTGTTGGAGGGTTCATCACAGTCCCAGCCCCTGGAAAGTTGCCCTCTTTCTCCGGATGCCAATCAGCCTTACTGTCCTTTACCCAACAAAGACGCCCATAACTCTACTATTCTTCCCTCCTTTCAACGGCTATCAGTTAAATTCAGGATTGATTTTAAGACTGCTTTAATAACTTTAAAAGCTCAGCGTGGCCTAGCCCACGGTTATACCATGGAGTTACTAACTCATTATTCTCCAAATCATAATCTATAAGGTCTTCTGACTAACACTCACTGGTATAGCACCTAAGTCAAGGCTGGTAACCATAGCCTCTTTTCCACTGGTCAATAAACCACTGACTTCAACATTTGGTTTTCTACAATGGGAGTGGATCCATTTGGCATTCACAAATGACTCTGCAGCAGACACAGGTTTTTATTGGTTCTGGCTCCGATCGTGCCACTAAGACAGAGAGGTGAGAGATTGCCTCAGTTTTCACTGCAATGTGACATTGGACATGACGTGCCAGGGAAAAGACAGAAAGGCCAACTCCTTTTCTGGCAATGGGGAAGGAGTCAAGCACCTCTTTTTAGTGGGGTTGTCCCTCGTTTAATTAACTTGTATATACCTCTTTATTTTGGCGTAAAATAGGGATATTTAAGGCTCTGGAATTCCTTGCCTCAGAAGATTATAGTCTGTTTTGAAATCATTGCTTAAATTTTGGGATTTAGGACTAATTTTAACAAATGTTTGTTTTGAATCTTTTAGGTTGTCTTGTTTTGCTAGTGTTATTTAATCTGCATTACATTCTACAAGCACGATACAACCTTATTTAGATAAGTGGAGTGGGAGTAAACTTTTATAATTTCCTTCGAAAAACCTGTGAGAGAGAAGTCTGGGGAAACGTGGTAGAGGAGTGAGACCTCGCTCTTTCTCCTCCCATCTCTCCCTCCCCTCTCCCCCTGTTATGGCCGAGCCCAGGCAACCATTTGCATAAAATGTGTGTCAGTAGGGCAGCGCCAGCTCACATGCCTTGCGCACATGTTGGAGAGCTTTAACCAGCATTCCTGCGTCGAACGAGCCCAATGTGCAGACTCCACGAGGGGGGCTCTCGGCCAATGAAAATGCGAGAAAGAGTAAAAAAAAAATAAGCGGGGGCGTGTTGGGGGAGGAGGGTGAGATGTTTTCAGAGAGCGTGACAGAGAGAAGGAGGGAGGGAGAGAGACATCCCTGATAGATACGCATCAACAAACGGGTGCACATAAAGAGAGAGAGAGAGGGAGGGAGGAGAAAAAAAGTGGTCACATTTCTCAGACACCTGAAAACGTGCAGGTTATTTTGGGACGCGTGTTGCTCATTGATGAGTGTGTGTGTGTGTGTGGAGAGAGAGAAAGAGAGAGAGAGAGAGAGAGAGAGAGAGAGGGGAGCTTATACCACTTCCACTCCGGTCATGTTTTGATTGTGACTGTACGTGTCAAGCAGCTGAGAGCTCCGGGACCCTCTGTGATTCAGACAAGCACAGTTCCACAGTGATACCTCTGGCAGCAGCAGGAGGTGTGCGGACGCAGAGTCGAGCAGCCCCAGCGCGCATCCTTTCACCTTTTGGAGACGATCTGAGGCAATAACAGATCTGCTCTCATTTTCAACATTTTTTTGCAAACAATTATTTCTTCTATTTTTCTTCTTTACGGTGTCTTTGGCTTGGGTTTTAACCCCCAATACACCTTGCGCACTCCTGATTCTCTGAGGTTTTGGATACGCTCTCTATGCCTTGGCAGTTCATGACCCTTTCACCGGTGTCAACTAAACTCCTCAGTGGTGGCAAGCAGCAGCAGCAGTCGGTCCAGAATTAAAGCCAGCTCACGATTTAACACCACGGAACCGGAGAGCAGCATCGACCGAGCGGAGAACATGGAGAACAGCCCTGGTGGTAAGTTGCCCTTAAACTGCATTGAGCGTCTTGTGCGTAAAACCAGTGGAGACTTTTACTTCAGTGCCAGAAGCAGGGATTTAGGACGGGATTATTAATGGTATATAATGGGAAAGATGCCACAGCACTTTAATATTATTGTTAAGGGGTTTGCATGTGGTATATTTTAGACTTTTTGTCTACTTGTGTAAACTTACAAGGGTCAATATGTGCTTATATTGTAGGATGAGTGTATGCGTAAATGGGTTAATTTATTTCCATTACACCTGACATTAGTTATGTGTGTGTGTGTGTGTTTGACAGTAGTTGGAATTGTAAATCCCAGCTTGCATCTGAGCTCTGTCCCTGCAGTGCTGACACTTTACTGATTATCCACTTCAACATACCTGCGTCTTAAATCTTAAACTGTCGTGGCCACGTGCACGGTGATGGTTAAAAGCACATGCATGTGTAACATGTGGCTTCCTGCCTGGTGCTGTGGACAGTGGCGAGTGGAGGGAGGGGCTCTGTCGTCAATCTGCGACGCGGACTTCCGATTCTCCTGTAAACACACACGTGAAGCATGACCCAGGACGCCCCCTGCTGCACCCGGACACGTTGGTTCCGCAGCAGCAGCTCTTCCTCTTTTTTACCCCCGATCTTCACATCTATCTTCCCACACACATCCTGTCACACAGCTGCTTCTTTCTGTTTCCTAAAAATACCCGGAAGTACTGTAACCGGTGGTGCGTTTAGTGGTAGCTGTAGAGAGTGGGGAATGTTGCGTTGACTGACTGTGATCCGTGTTAATAGGCCACTTGGATGTAATTCATTAGAGACTCTCTCATTCCCTCTCCATGACGCACGTGAGTGTGGGTTATGTGTCAAGGAGCGGTCACGCCCACTGGGTCAAATCAAGAGACTGGTGTCAAACTGTGTTTCCATGAACCGACCATGACTCCTGGAAACACGTTTGTTCTGCCAGGGGATGAATGATGAGATGAGATGGGAGCGGATGCACATGATCGACGGATAAGCGAACCTATTTGAAACCAACCTCAACTCCGAGTCTCTTAAAGATGGAGGGATGGACGGGCCAGCGACAATAGACATGTCGGCCAACATATGGAGATGTGGGGTAAACCATAGACTGTATATAAAGAGGGGTAAACCCGGTAGTCGCCTAAGAGCTCGAGGCAAATGAGTCATATTACCAGTGACGTCACCACTAATGACCAGCACGTAGATGGAACATGGTCGAACCCCACAGAGAGAACATGTTCGCATGTCGTGTGTCCTCTCCCTCCCACACACGCACGGTCGTGGTTCTGAGTCATGCGCCTCATTCCTCTACTTTTTTTTTTTTCTGAATCACGCAGCCACCCCGCCTCGAGCTGCCAGCACGTGTATACTGCCTCTGTATCAACGTGCCGCGCGTGATTCCCCGCACCCCCACCCCTCTCTGAGCCCTTCTCTCTGTGCTGCGGGGATTCCTCCTCCTCCTCCTCCTCCTCCTCCTCCTCCTGCTGCTGCAGCTTGGTCAGTGGGTCACAGAGGATCACCAGCCGCCTGGTTACTGTAACTGGTTGGGAAATGGTTAGAGAACTCATTGGACTCGCTTAGTGTTAGTGGACACACGACCCCCACACCAGGTTGTGTTTAACCCGGGGTTTGGCAAACCACCGTGTGCACCACCCTTCATTTAAGTGGCAGCTGCAGCAACAACACTTTGCCACAAGGAACAATCCCTACAATCAACGTGTCCTACTACTATCAGAGGCATGACACAGATTGTGTTTTATACTCACATGTGCAATCTATCATTTCGATGATATGGGAGTTGTGGACTCCTACTATATTATTAATGGCCCCTGATATATCATTGATAATCAAAAGAGAGGGCAAAGGGCGTTTTCTGTCTTTCTCTATCCAACCATATACATTGTGTACATGCCTATGTTTATAGCAGTGGAGCGAAGGATAAATACATGACTAAGTAATTTATAAATACGTGAATCATTAGCGAATCCCCAGTACTCAACAGGCATCTGTCATGCGGCCAGCTGTTTCACATGGAGTGAGGCCATGCGCATTTGTAAATGTTCTCCTGAAAGAGGACAGACCAAGAGGGGGCATGTGTTTGACTCCCCCCCCTGCGATATGATACAAGCATGGGGAGTGTACAGTTTGCCTGGCGGGGATGGGAACACATGAGAGCGGAAGGCAAGAAGAACTGGACAAAGGAGGGGCAGTGGAGCGTTGTGTTTGCACTGCAGTTGTTATTGCCGTACGTGGGCCCACAGGTCACATGTTGTAACCTGTGCCTGAGCACGGCAGGGGCGATATTTTCAGAGTTCGTGTTGGCTCCCAGTCAAACCAGATTCCAGGAAATAGTAACAAAGAGACAGAATATTGTAAAGTTTGGAAGGGAGGGGATGTTTGTCTGTGAATGCACAAGTAAAGCTTGTATGACACACGTCCGCAGGTGACACATGTGACCGAGAAGTTTCTACCTTTCTCACACGACAGACACACTGGGAAGCTGCCACATGCACATTGCAGTGTTTGTGTGCGAGGTGAAGTCACAGGCCAGCTGACACCAGAGCCGCCACCACACAAGGCCGGAGCACCTCGCAGTCAGTGTCGACACGTGTGAGCCGTGGAATTAAGGAGGCACTTAGAGCTAAACAGAAATGCAGCACGTGTTTTCTCAAGAAGAGAAAGTGCAAGAGAAGGGCAGGGCTTTATTTTCTCAGACGACTCAAGGTCCTTGAGAAGAAATACGCAAAGACACTGTCGATAACACGGTTACTACAGTTCAACAGGCCAGCCTCTGACGAGAGAGCAGGGGCAGAATAGAGCAAACATCTGATATGAAACAGGTTTTATCACCAGGAATCATTGTCTGCTTGTGACCTGCATTGTGCAATCATGGCCGTGATGATGTGATTGACACAGATTCTGAGCATCTAAAGCACGCAACTGCTGCTCATGGGAAGTGCTCCGGTTGGTTGGTTTTTATTTTTAAGTAATTAGGCACCTGACACAGTGATCCCATTGCAAATAACAAGGAGGGCAAACTGTGAACAGGAAACAGGGATCATCATCATACGGTTCAGTGATCTTCGCACAAATATAAAAAGTACAGAATGATGCCAGTCTAAAAACTGGGGAAATGAATCTTGGTGGCTTTGTCTCACTCCCACGCTTTAACACCTGTGATCCAAATGCACCATGACCTTCTCAACTGATGTGATTAAAACCCCCCAAGCAAATCATTGTAATGTGTCAAAACAGTGGCAACGTGACTGCTGCCCTCTGCACACTTTCTAGTGACTCTGAGGAATGCATCAAGCGAAGGCATCTGTGCCCTGCTCCCCCCCCCCCCCCCCCCCCCCCCGTACGTCTGTAGTCACAGCATTAAAGCCCTCTCTCTCTCTCTGTTCCAAACGTGATCTGCCCTAACGCTTGTTATTGTGCTGCTGCTGCTGCTGCTGTTGACTACACGGGACTGCGCAAAGAGCCTTGTGAGCCGGGCGGGAACTGTGTCAAGAGTCCATGTGAGCTCTCGGTCAGGTGGCTGGCGGATAGATGGGTCTGCAGGCTTGGAGCCAAATAGGGGAGGGAGAGAGGGAGGAGTAGGAGTGGGAGTGGAGGCGGTGGATAGAGAAGGAGGGGTGGGAGGAGGGAGAGGAGAAAAGACTCAGTGCTGAAGGGAGGGAGGGAGGGAGCTGGCTGCCTCAGCCTGCACGTGAGGGGCTGTCTTTCATCTCGCAGGGAAGAACATTGTCTGCAAAACAAGGGGGGTGGATGGGTGGTGAGGGGTATTAGGGCATTTCTGATTGGTTGTGACGTCTCGAAACAAAGACCTGCTTGTGGCACTGATACCTACTGATGCACTTCGTATGCTGTTTCCTATTCCCTGTACATTTTCTCAACTGGTTTTACAGCATGTGAATGATTATAATACAGTGATTGTATCAAATCAATTCATCCATAATGTTTTTCAACTGAGTCACTGTTTGCTGTACGTGGGTGTTGGTTAAACCAACAGAAAAATGTTTCCATTATTCCTGGTTATTCTTATTTAACATAATCAAAGTGTCGCTAAAAGCAACATGCAGTCAGCTTGTTTTCACTCTGTTTCAGAGTTGGCACATTTTTCTATTTGATTATGTTCCGGATTAGTAAGTTTGCACACAAACCCAGGTCAGAGCTGTTGTTACTCTAGCTTTATTTCTAAACAACCTGTATTTCTAAACAACCTGTATTTCTAAACGAAAAACAAGTGAACACTCCCAGTTCACATTTCTGTTGTTCTGAAATGATGATGGTTTTCATGTGGGTGTGTTTGTGGATGTCTGCCAACTACGCACACTGAATCAAAAGAAGAGTATTGCTTAACACTTGCACATCTATTGTGCATGTGAACAGAAAACCCAGATGAGGATCAGTGAGCTGACTTTCTGTGTTTGTTCCTCCAGGTGGTGTCATCTTATATGCCGGCTCGTCTGGCAGTGCCAGCCCAAGTCCTGGAAGCCCGTCAAGCGGATACCAGACCCAGTCGCCCTCCTCCCACTCACAGCCCTCGTCCCCAGAGGGTGGCTTCTTTCAGGAGATTGGGGCCACGAGGCAGAGAGGCGAACAAGGGGGAGGAACCCCTTCCCCGAAAATGGTCTTCCAGTTTCCCGAAGTAAACAATGCTCCAGTTGCCCAAGTTACGACGGCGACCTACAACCAACCCACAGTGGCCAAAAGACCTTGTGGTTTCACTGGCACGTTCACCAGTGAGTATGTCCACTCACATCCATCCTTCCTGCTCTCCTCCATGTTAATGTCTTTGTCTTTGTATTTTCCTCTCTGATAATGGATGTATGTTTCTTTCATAGAAACTGGAGGTATGGTGCTTCTGTGTAAGGTGTGTGGAGACATCGCATCTGGGTTCCACTACGGTGTGCACGCCTGCGAGGGCTGCAAGGTGAGACAGCATCATGTTAGACATTTTATCTTTCAGCAGGTGCACACACACACACACACACACACACACACACACACACTGTCACAGCAGACATTCTTTAAAGTCTTTCTTCCTCCTGTGTCTTCTCCAGGGTTTCTTCAGACGCAGCATTCAGCAGAACATCCACTACAAGATGTGTGTGAAGAATGAAAACTGTCTCATCATGCGCATGAACAGAAACCGGTGCCAACACTGCCGCTTTAAGAAGTGTCTGTCCGTGGGCATGTCCAGAGATGGTGAGTGTTAATGTGCTTTACGCAGATAATTAGACATAAATAAAACCAAGTACATTTGTTGTTTTCTCTGTGAAGAGGAGAGGATTTAATTGATATGTACCAGGGGACAAGATCTTAAAGCTACATATAATGTGATGTGAAAAGGTTCGTTTTGCAGTAAAAAGGGTCTGAAGCAGTTTTCATTTCGTTTCCTCCTCCTCCTCTCTCCTCCTTTTGTCTCTTGTTCCCCTCTGCCTCCCTCTCTCCTTGCCCCCGCTGTCTGATTTATGGCAAGAGGAGCTGCAGAGTCCCAGGTGTCATCAGTCATACAGAAACTGTGACAAATGTAGTTTATTTTGGGAAATTGGGGCACAAAGTTGTTGATTACCCCCTGTGTTCACAGAGACACACCGTCTTACCTGCTGCTGCTTTCTATTATTTTCCCTGCAACGCTGACATTTACAAACACTCTTTAGAGACGTAATGTTATTCCGTCCTGTTAATCATGAAACCAGAACTCTAAATGAAAATGATATTACTGCAGCTAAATTGCTCCACTGCCTTATTTTGCCGCAGGGGTCTGCTCTCCGGGGATGGGGCTAAACTAGGTGATGATAAATCATGGTTTTTCTGGAGCAAACTTTTTTAGTTGACCCCAAAAAAATCACCTGCAAATTCATCATATTACAACAGGGAAACTTTATGAGTAACCTTATGAATTAAACAGAATAATTGAAGGTTGGTTATTGGTTTTACCCAACTCCACAACAAGCCTGTCATATAGAAGTATATACTCCTAAAGCCATTTCTTTTTTTCATGACATCTGCCTTCGAATTAGTTCTTCATCAACCTGTTTTTTTCCTCCCCACCTTCAACCCTCGGTCTCTTGACCTCTCCTACCTGCCTCTCTTGTCTTTATTGACCTCTTCTACCACTCACTCACTCTGTCACTTCACTAATGACATCATGTTCAGCACTGTTGACCCAGTGACCTACTTCCACAGGAACGGAGAGAACAGAGTGCTCATCTGAAAGGCAGAAAGGGAGAGAGATGAGGGGGAGGTGGTGTATCATACAGAGCTCTATAAATAGGGCTGTCAGTGGAGGTGCGCTATTGAAAAAAGGGGGAAGGGAGGATTGTGAAGGGATGGAGAGGAAGATGAGGCGGGCACACAAGATGAAGGCTTTAGTGGTGAAACAGCTGTGATGGAGACCGACTGCGTCAGAGTGGTCAGTGAGATTAGTTCTGTGTGTAGAGATTACAGTCGAGTGTCAGATGTTGAATTCATATCGGAGCGAGAACCGAGAGCTCTGTTTCAAAGTGAAAATGATTGTAAGTGTCTGTGTAATGGATGAATTAAAGTGCTGCCAGTAAGAAGCTGGCAGTGATGTGGATGCTCAGCGATCTCTAACCGAGGATGCTCTCTCTTGCTTGCTCTTCTCCTCAGCTGTGCGTTTTGGTCGCATTCCCAAGCGAGAGAAGCAGAGACTATTGGACGAGATGCAGAGCTACATGAACAGCCTTAATGAATCTGCTTCCATGGAAATGGAGGTGTCGCCTCCCGCCGACGCCCTCGCCACGACCAATGAAGGCCCCATGTCGCAGTCTTACCAGGCAAACGTCGACGAGAAACCTCTCAAGATGGCTTCCCACAACAGCAACGTCTGCCCATCCTCTTTTCAGAACGGCTCGGTGCAGGAGCCCGCCTCGTTGCACCAGACGCAGCACGCGGTTCACGGGGAGCAGGGGAACCGGACGTTGAGCTACCATGTCCCCAGAAACTGCCCCGCTGCCCCAACCAACAATGAAAACTCCACCAGTACTAATGTGGACAATGCCAAGTACACATACTCCTCCAATCATAATCAGTGCCCCGTTAGTGGCAACCTATCACACCAGTCCTACTCAGCCAATCAGAACAGTTTTCCAGCCAACGATTCCCAGAACCAAAACGCCTGCCCCTGGAAGCTGAATGGAGGCGCCAAAGTGCTGGTGAGCATTTTTTCCTTTGATACACATATGATATCTATAAAATGAATGTAGATAAAAAAGTCTCTAACGCTTCGCTTCTTCCTCTCCTCCCCTTCAGGCGTGTCCACTAAACTCATGTCCTGTGGCTCCAGCCAGTCGCTCCAGTCAGGAGGTGTGGGAGTCGTTCTCCCAGTGCTTCACCCCTGCTGTTAAAGAAGTAGTGGAGTTTGCAAAGAGCATTCCCGGCTTCCAGACTCTCAGCCAACATGATCAGGTCATGCTGCTCAAATCTGGCACGTTCCAGGTACGTTCACTTCAATGAAATTTGTTGCTGGAATTTAAAGTTTTTTTCTTTGCGTCTTGTTTTTTCCACGATTCATTTCTAACTGCTCTGCTTCTGTCCACAGGTTCTGATGGTGAGGTTCTGCTCACTGTTTGACGCCAAGGAGAGGACAGTGACCTTCCTCAACGGACAGACCTACTCACTGGCGTCACTGAGGGCCCTTGGCATGGGCTCCCTACTGGACGCCATGTTTGATTTCAGCGAGAAGCTCGGATATCTGGGTCTGGAGCCGGATGAGATGGCTCTCTTCATGGCCGTCGTGCTCGTGTCAGCTGGTAAGACTCTTGTGCCACTACGCACACATGCACAGGCTATACGCAGTCACATTTCCTCTTATCTAACCTCCACTTTCTCCTTCTCCTTTTCTGCAGACCGCTCTGGGATAGTGGACATGGGAGCAGTGGAGCTTCTGCAGGAGAATCTAATAAAAGCACTGCGCTCTCTCATCACCAGCCGCCGCCCAGACGACAGCACCCTCTTCCCAAAGCTGCTGCTTCGTCTGCCAGACCTGCGCACGCTCAACAACCAGCACTCTGACAAGCTCTTGGCTTTCCGCATTGACCCTTGAGCTCAGACGGCCCCGCAGCCTACCGAGGTATCTGCTTTGGGGGGGAGAAACAGCCACCCGGCTCCCCATGCAAGCCAGGCCTGCCACATTCAGTACACTGGCCCCTGCATGATGGTAGTTGTTGTGGGAGCTGTGCCAACAGAGCTGCTGCGACAGAGTTGGACTCAGCGAAAGATGGATGCACAGTAGGAGGTGGAAGCTCCTGAACTCAAACTGATCTCTTCTCCAGTTGCTTCCAGGGTTGCTAAAAATAAACTGTTAAACCATAGTCTGTGTTCTTCCTCATGTTCTTCGAGTCAGCATCCAACCACGAAGTCATTACCTCTCCCTCCCGGAGTTGTGTCCGAGACAGTTTCAACTCTGAAGACCAAAAAGAAAAGAGGGCTTTTTGTTCCTCACCAGACTTTGTCCTCCCGTTGACTTATGAAGCTCACGGGAGGGAAGCTCACACTCTTTCCCAGAAAAAAACACACATGCAAACATTCACCAACGATGATTTCGTACTGTACATTCATGCTACAAGTGTAAAAATGCACTTTCCATACATAGAGAAACCTCTTACATGACTATATATCATAGCAATAGAAATGTCTATCACAGTTAGGAGGATGGCTTGTGTTTGCCCTGTTCAAATGATCTAAGCTATTTTCACAATGTGTCACCATGTGGGAAATCTTTATATATAAAAAATAACTCATCTGTGACTGAGATATAATGAGACATTTTTAAGAAATGATTTGTGTTGTATGTTTCTATGCGGTAATCAGGGAGAAGTTATCGGTCATTTCTGACCAAAGTGTCTGATGGGTAATATGTTGAGGTGTTCTGTTGTATATTTTGTATATAACCATTATTCTATGCGTAACCTCGCTAGTTTGCAGATTCTCTGATATGTAAATTAAAGTTAGTATTGTATGATGTCACACATAATAGATTTGCTCTACAGACTGCAGAGACGGCAGCATTTGAACCATGTGTTCTGAGTATAAGCTTTTTATTTGAAGATATATAAATAAAATAAATGTATTGTCAACTGACTGCATCACCTTGTGAATATTTTGTAAATGTTTTATGGTTAAAACATAGGGTACCATTATTAAAATAATGTTATATAGCATCCTTCCTTGTGCTCATCTTTCGTCATTTTCCTCCTTGGAGTAGTAGAGTCTGCTATCAGCATCACCGAGGCATACTGTGGGGCCGTAGCCTAGCAACAGAGGGAATCAGCCAATCACGTGGCGGCTTCTGAGAGCCATTAGGGGCTTTATTACTAACAAGAAACATCACTTGATTTTTGAGTGTGTGATAATAAGTAAATGTGATTTCCAAGAGTGGCACGCTTCAATAAAAACGAGGTGACGGACACAGGGAGTTTTCTTGGAGCAGAGATGGCAAGCACCCACAGGGAGGGAGGTTATGAACTGAACTGGTTTCTGTTCAGAGATATATGCAAATACGACACTGAAAAGACAAGTTGTTCAGTGGGTGTATTTGGGACCTACGCATGCAACGTCTCTGGAGGTGAATAGTCAGGGTTCTAGACAGAACAAGGAGTCCTCACCACTGCTATCAGCACCGAGTCTGGGAAAATCAAATTAGGATAAATGTTTGGGAACATTTTCCTTCAACAGTGTCTGTAACCGTCAGAAGCTGAGCGCAGAAATAAAATGGACAGATACACTCTTTGTATGTAGGTCATTTAGATACTGCTGACAAACATACTTTTTCTACGCAGCATAATAGCACAGATCTGTATTCCCTACAAGTACTAATGGTTGACCCCCCCCCCCCCCCCCCCCATCCCCTTTGTGTAGTATGAGTTCAAATTCTCAAAAGAATCAGTGACTCAGTGAAACATGAAAAGAAAATTGAACATGAACTAAAAGCTGCGCTCTGCCCTCCTTTAATGAAAACACAGCAAAACTGTTATTCTCAAAGCTGCACCAGAAAAAAATGCAGAAACTCAGTGTCTGTCATTTCTATTCATGTTGAGGGCTTCATACGCCATCTACCGGACAGGACGGTAACAGCAGAGACAACATTTTGGCAATGACTGTATGTTTAGACACTGTGACTAGTACTTCAGTTGAAGTTCGACTGAGTAATAGATTTGAACTTTAATTATTTTTCTTGAACCATTTTCTTTTACTTTAAACCGCACGCTTCATATTTATTTATTTGTTGCTTTTATTTGAAAGGGACCTTTTACAATTAAAAACATAAATGTCCCCATCTAATGAACTGTACCACATTACAAAGATGGTTCACATCTGCAGTACCTCGGCAGGTCAGAATAAAAGACACCACAGCAACATGACACAAGGCTGTACAAAGATGAACACACAATAATTAAGATAATAAGATAAGATAATCTTTAATAGTTCCAAAGTTGGGAAACGCTACAGCAGCAAGAGGGCAGTCAGGAATAAACATCAGTAAAGTCATAATTAATAGCATGCCATACTTAAACTCATGTCTGTATGTAATAAGAAAAATATCAAGTATAAAAGTGGAGTAAAAACTAATATATACATAGTAAACAGGATATGTACAGTGAAATGAAGTGCACATTAGCCATTGAATTTCACAGACAGAAATGAATATTGCACAGTTAAAAAATGAATCTGGGTTAAAGTGCAGAAGTCCATTTAAGGTGCGTTTTTAGGTGCGTGTGCTCTACTGGGAGCAGAGCTGGTTGTACAGTCGTACAGCTGCAGGAACGACCTGGGACACCGCTCCTTGGTGGATCAGTCTGTCGCTGAAGGAGCTGGGTCAAGGGGGTGTCCCAGGATGGAGCTGGCCCTCTAATCAGTCTATCCAGTCCCTTCCTGTCAGCTGTTGAAATGCTGCTGCCCCAGCACACTATTCCAAAGAAGATGGCCGATTCCAGAACAGAGTCAAACTTTACTTATATATATAATTCAACACATGTTCAAATTGCAGATGTTAACCTTTGAAACTACACAAATGGCTAAACTCTTTGTGATAATACATCTGATCTGCTATCACCTATGAAAACGTGGTGGTGATGTGTTTTCTCATTTTTTAATTTCTGTCATGTAACTGGTAAAAATATAAAAAATATTTTCCAATTCACTATAACATATATAAACAGGCCCTATGACTTTGTTCTCTGTGTGAGTTAAAAGAAAAACATACCTGCTCATTTCAGGGTTTGTAGTGTCACTTTATTTTTCAGCCTAAACTATAAAGATTCATTTTGTTATTATCTTTAAAGTTTAGTTGAAATGTCTTTGGTGTTTCCCACATGTTTTGAATCTGGTGCTGTTGGTTTTAGTTTTAGTGTTGAACAAACATTTAAAATGCTCATATTCATTGTGTTTACCTTGAAAAAAGTTATTGGAAGAGAAGGTTGGGACTGAGCCGTGACTGTGGATTATGTGATGTCCTAAATATCATCTCACTCACGTGATTTAAAGCAAAGAGGCAAACGGCAAAAAAGTATATAACACATTACTGTGTCTGAAACAGTGTCACCACACAATGATTATTTCACTGTCTTCTGCTGTCATCTAGTGACCACAGGAAGGAAGGAGAAAAGAAATGTATTGATTTATAAAATCAGTAAAGTTTATCATGGATGCTGCAAAACCTTTAAGAAGATTCTTGGGTTTGAAGACATTATAATTTTTTATTTTTTTTAAATGATGATGCTAATGAATCAATGACCATATAAAAATAATGTGACATTGAAATGGGTCACTAAGAATTACAACCTGAATCTGCTGCTCTCACTCACTTAAAGGTCCAGTGTGTAAGATTTAGGTGAAAGGGATCTATGAGATATTGAATACAAAATAATCCTAGTGATGTTCTCTCTATGTTTTCACTAATGTGTTATTATCAAATTTATCTGAATTTGTTGTTTTCTTTACCCTAGAATGGACCTTTATATTTAAATACTTTATATTTACATCAGCAGGTCCTCTCTACAGAGGCCGCCATGTTTTTTACAGTAGTCCAGACTGGACAAACTAAAACCTTTTGAGTTTTTATGACGACTGAAGAGCAGGTTCTCTGTCATGTTTGGAAGGAGAGGGTGAGGTGTACTTGTTAAAGTCCACTTAAGCTTGCTTATGAATAAGTAAATAAATAAATGCTAGATGTGCAGCTTACTAAACAGTGCCTGCAGGCTTTTCTTCATTCTTTCAATCATTGTATCTTGACATTTGACACCAGTCCTTTTTAGTTGTGGTCTTCTTCATTAGTATATATTTCCTAAGGTGCCCACAGCACAAGTCGTGCTTGTTGGGGTAAATAAATGAGACACCGAATTTATGATTTTAAACCATTTTTACTAGAGTATAGAGTTTTTTTTCCAGGCAAACATTATAATTAGTGTATATCTTTAGTTGTGGACAGCTAATTGCACAACCGTAGATTAGTGCCAGTAATGGTCTGACTTATACAAGAAGAACAAGATCCAACGTGGGGAATGTTTCCAGTCAATCTCATTATTACTGCTTATAAAAGTAATGCGTTCGCCATGAAGTTCTTAACGTTCATCTCATTAGTCTGGAGTAACTCTTACTAAACCAGTCTGATACACAAAAGGTATGATGGCAGAAGTTAGTTAGACCAATTTTGTAACTGAAAATGTATATTTATTTCAGACATTCTATAAGAACAAATTCACAGTTGGAGGGTTGTTGTTTGTGCTTTAATAATAGAGTCTAACAGTGTCATAATCCCTAAATATCCATATATCTGTGTCTCTTTCCTTCAAACTGGAGCTGAAGAGTAATGCAATGCATATGTCATTTAATGTCAGTCCTGTGAGTCTTTGGTTAGCACTAGGATGATTATGTGACCTGGAACACTGTTGACAGGGTCAGTGCCAGCAAACACACACATTAATCACACCCCTGTTCGGTAGCAGCGGTGGTACAGTCTGGCTTTCTGTCAGTGTGGTGGGAATATACCTGGACACTTCTCGAACGACCTCATTGGACCGAGGACGGGGGTGGCGAGGGATCAGGGTTAGAAGGAGATTAACCACATGGAGGCCTATAAAGCTTCAGTGTAATCTGCACGCTGCAGACAGATCCAGAGCAACAACTACTCTACAAACGTTTTACTCGTAGCTCGCATCTTTTAGGATCAAACTTTGCCTATCAGATTTGGCATTTTAAACAATTATATATTACAAAACCATCAAGTATAGTGACTGCAGAGTAGTTTTATCAACACCAGAAACATAAAGGAGGAAAGAGGGAATAATCATGAAAAAGGGAAAGGTATGTTTTTCTTCCTTGTGGTTACACTTTAAACTGTACAGCTACTGGGAACAATAAAACTGTGGTAACTGATGATCTTATATGGGTTTTTAATATTGTTCAACTGCTTTCTCTTGTAAAATGACAAGAAACGATTTGATTTGTGATCAATGACAATGAGTTAACATTTTCCCATGGTCCTCAAATGAGCACAGATAACAGATTATAAATTGATGCTAGAAATTCGAATATTTTTTCGAATATCTGTTTCTGAGAGGAAACTCTTTTAATGGCGTCCTCATATCACAAGTTCAAAATCATAGAATCAACAATCAATCAATAATCACAGTGTGAAATTGTTCTTTGAGGGATCTTTGTTTTCTCTGTAGTTGAACTGAAGTATAGTCTATAGTCGGTGCTGGTTATTCAAACATGGAGTCTCATCACATTTATGCTAATCCTCTGAACTCATCAAACATGGAGGCTGTTTTGTAGACACATCTGTGACTGTGCTGCCTCCAGTAAAATGATATATTATATATATATATTTACACTGTGGAGAGAAAGTAAAGAGAGCTGATTAATAAAAACTGTGATGAGCCAGTTAACCCTGACTATATCCCAGCAGGTCAGCGAAGACAATGAGCCCCCCACTTACCAGGAGGCCACAGCAGGTAAAACCAATGTCCTTGTAGTACTAGTACATATTCTATTAGTTACAGATGTACCGACACTGATCATCTTTTTCTAGTTTTACTAGATAAACTAGTTTGAGTTGAAGTAGAAGGTGAAACTAAATAATTAATAATATTGTAATAGAGCACTATATTTATGTTTACAAGCTGTGTTGTGCAAATCTGCACATTTACGAGCAAAATGTCAATTTGTACCAGTCAAACCTGAGTCTCACATGATGCCCTCAGCTTTTCCACTCCCATATAACATATTCTCAGTTTCTGCAAAGATGAAAGAATTGACACATGTCCCTCCTGCGTCTTCCTTCAGGATATGAGGAGATGCAGGCTCAGTTCTCCTGGGATGACAAGACCATCAGGCGGACCTTCATCAGAAAGGTATTGGAAAATGATTTATGAACAGAAATGAGACAAACAGAAAAGTACATGTCACAGTGACGCATCCATCCATGACATCATAAATCTCCTCCTGCAGGTTTACGCCATTCTCATGGTTCAGCTTTTCGTGACTGTGGCTATTGTTGGTCTCTTCACGTTTTGGTAACTATTTCTTATTATCTGTAACATTACTTTAATATAAGTCTCACTCTGACCAGTATGTATTACTTAATTAATTTGTTAAATGTCTTATGTCTGCAGCGCCCCTGTGAGGTTTTATATTCAGACTCATCCTGGCTTGTACATGGCATCTTAGTAAGTGCAAACACATCTCTTAACTCACAGCACATGACACGTTATATTCTCCACCTTTCAATTTACATTTTCTTTCCTCCACTTTTCAGCATCATGTTCTTCTTCACCTATATTGCACTCTCCTGCTGTGGAGATCTGAGGTAACACTTCTGTGTATTATAAACAACCACACAACAAATACTTATGAAACATAAAATAAAATATAAGTTTGATTTTGTCCCTAAACAGGAGGCAGTTTCCCTGGAACATCATCCTGTTAGTTTTGTTTGTGAGTATCTCACAGAATGAAATATGGAACATTATATAACATAGTCTGCATACAAGCTAACGATGGCTTTCTTCCTTCTCCACCTCACAGACTTTGAGCATTTCTTTCATGATGGGTTTTGTGTCAAGGTAAATACACATACTACAATATAGGATATATGATTTTAGATAAAAACTACTTTATTAATATATATGTTCTCCCTTTAGCTTTTACAACACCAAATCAGTGATGCTGTGTCTGGGAATCACGGCTCTGGTGTGTCTCTCTGTCACCATCTTCAGTTTCCAGAGCAAGGTGAGAAGAACCATTCATTAATTATCACTGATTAAACTGCTTTCACGCAACAAAGCAGAGAGGCGTCCCTCACACGGTTTTGCTTTTGTTGCAGATTGACGTCACATCGTGTCAGGGCGTCCTGTTTTCTTTGTGCATGGCCATGCTTCTCTGCGCCATCACCATCTCCATTGTGGTCCCCTTCGGATATGTAAGTCCTCCAGTAGGATCTGGAAGATGTCTAAAATAGCAGTGATTAATCATGAGTTGAACAACAGTTGCAGGTTAATACCTCAGGAGCTGGCTGTATTTGGCTGTGCGTAAAGGGATTAGCCCTGCAGATCATCTTAAAAAGCATGTTGCTGTTTCTTGAATTAGCACCCTGCTATCCTTCTTAACTCGCTTTTTGAAATGCTTTCCGTCTCATTACACAGGTTCCCTGGCTACACGCTCTTTATGCTGTGGTAGGAGCCATCCTCTTCACTCTGGTGAGAGTCACATACTTCATCATTATAGAAACTACAGTACATAAGTCTGCCAATGCCAACAGTACCCTTATGAAACCACATTTAAATTCACAAGATCCAGATTTTTATTTAGATCTGCATCAAATTGCACAGACTCACAGTCCCCTACATATGCCTGATTTTTTTCTTATTTCATCCAGATCCATGAATTATTCTGTGATAAATCAAGGAAACTGAGTCAAACCGTTCTTTATCACAATGTTAAAGAAAGTGAAAAAGTAAAGATACTTGGATCGGCACCAAAATTAAATGGGGCTTTTCCTGTCCCACTCTGCATCCTTCCACCAAGTTTCGTCGCAATCCGTAGTTTTTCTGTAACCTTTTTCACAATCAAACAAGGAAACCATGAAGGACAGGGGTGAAAACATAACCTCCTTGGTCATCCTGCCTTTTTGTCTAATTTAATTCTGTCTCCATCTCTTTCTGTGACAGTTCCTGGCGTTCGACACTCAGATGCTGTTGGGGAACAAGCGTTATTCCATAAGTCCAGAGGAGTATGTTTTCGCCACCCTCAGCCTCTACCTGGACATCATCTACCTGTTCAGCTTCCTGCTGCAGCTCATGGGAGAAGGCCGCGGGTGAAGAACATCTACTGGTCAGCTGAACTATTTCAAACTCTCAGGCGAGCAAGGATCTGTTACTCTCATGCTAAACAAGATGTCGGGTTTATTACAGATGAATCATCATTTCCAATTGTATACATGTGTTAAAGCTGATAGGAGTGAGAGTAATCTGTTAGTTTGCTTTTGGTTATGTAATCTCGCCTGTACAATCCTGCAGCTGGTTCTGTCCTGACATGATCCACATCATAGCTCACTACTTGTTCACTGTACTCTGGATGAGCCTGTTAATCTGGTTTTGTGCTGGTTTAGAAGCAGCCACAGTCACAGAGTTGAGTAAGATCTGTTTCCTTGGCTGCATCTCTCTGTTTATCTCCGTTACTAAGCCAGAAATGAAGACTCAGGAAATCTGCAATTTGAAGCTCAGCAGGATTGAGTTCATTCGAAAAAACAAGTTTTACAAGCTGCGTAGATGAGGTTCATTTTATACTTGTTTTTTATGCACAGTGTCACAGAATGTGTGTTTTAAAAGGTGTGTGTGAGAGAGAAAGACAGAGAGAAATATTTACATCTAACTTCCAGACGTAAAGCCAACAAAATCCAACTACAAAGGGAAAATGTGTTTATTTCAGCATACAGTAGTTCTAGTCATTAAAGCTAGGGTTGGCAATCCTGGAAAAGCCAGCAAGCGCAGGCTACAATTTGAAAATATGAAACCGATATATCCCACCCCCTTCCATCGGCCCTCTCGTCAAAGCTACGC